>NC_067229.1:33500000-33800000 GCF_019924925.1 Ctenopharyngodon idella | reverse complement strand
AACTAATATTATGTTAATGTAAGTGAAAAGTCCTCAAAACAATAAGAACAAATAAACTAATTACAAACAAAACTGACAAAAAATTCAACATGAACAAAAATACAAATGAAATAAACAGTGCTTTAGGTTTTTCAGGAAGATGTACTAACAGTGGTATTCAGATTAGTAATAGCCTACAACAGAAATTGTATAAAGTAATCAAATGTAAAAAAATAAAAAAATAAATAAAAAACCCCACTGATGTATACATTAAATATAGAGTAATCCTAATTAAAACTACAAAAGTATTCATTCAAGAGCAGTAAGTGATTTTATCTTTGTCTTTTGTTGTTTGATTAACAATAATGACTGCAGTAGATTTATTAGGCTGCTGTCACTTTAAGAGCTGCACGGATCCAATGTACTGTTACACACGTGTTTTCTTTCTCAACTGTTTACATTCATTTAAGACATAACCGACTGTATTTACAAGTATACTTACCAAAACAGCATTTCGACATATTTGTGAGTAGGCAATTTGACTGTTTAGGTGCAAATCCAAAGCCCACGGTATACTTTGCTAATGTGCGTTTGGAGCGCACACAGAAAACCGCCTAGGGAACACTGTCTCTTTTTAGCAGCTTAATGTGCTTTTAATAACACTGTTTAATATCAAGCAGTTTAGCAACAGTAGACTGCATTTTACAACACTTACTTATTTGGCTGATTTTGATGTTAAGTTTGGCTTAGGAAGGAACGAAAGCACACCACTGTAAAGGAAAGGATGCGTACTAGACGGAATGCGGCAGTGGAACAATAATCCTTTTATGTTGATTATCTTGTTCACATAATTGTTGGCAGCCAAAATCACAATCGAAATATCAATTACGATAAATCACAGAGCCCTAATTCAAAGAGAACTTAAAATTACTAATGCACCAAAAAGAAAAAAAAGAAAAAAAAAATTCAATTTAGGCTGAAAAAGTTTTGGAGGGCTGTACATCCAGCCTGGTCTCATTGAAAGTTACGTATTAATACCTACGTATTAACAAAGACACAAAACGTACATTTTTGTACGTTTAGAAAGGTGCTAAAACGTACAATACTGACGTAATTATGGCACTAAAACGTAAAAATACTTACGTTTTTACAGCGAAAAAACGTAAAATATTTACGAATCTTTCATGTCATAAAGATATATGTATAATTTCCATTTTATCGTTTTGTAGATAAATGTAAGATCCCTAAACACCATCCCGAACCTAAAACTACCCATTTTATACATAATGTTTAAAGAATAAAACAGAAAAAACAGAAATGTGTAGGAAAATGACAATTTTAGTAAAAATATAACATTAAAACGATATTTTGATCCACTAATCCTACACCTACCCCTAAACCTACCCATAACCATTTCTTTAAACTACCTACTGTTATAAACAAAAGAATGACAGACAAACAAGCGTAATCACAATAATTTATTTTTTGCGAAAATGTCAAAAGTGGTACCAAAAGTAGTTCAAATGATGATGAGTTCCATTCACAGTCCTCTCTGGCGGTAATAGTTTTTTATAGGGTACAGAGCAGAATTTAATTTATTAATCCATGAAAATATGATGAATCCGGCTTCTCTCCGTGAAGGCGCGACACTCATTTCAAATGTCAATCCACTGAAACACGGCATGTCGCAATCTGTGAGAAGCAGGTGAGAACCAATGAGCGTTCGATATCAGTGCCGTAAACATGTCGTAACGCTTCTCGAGGGTGGCGCTACTTTCAAATTTGAATCATAACGAGCGCGAGCTTTGACTGTTTTGGTCGCTGTTGTTGAGAATGAAGATGAAAATCGATGGATAAAGGGCTGAATTTGGATCTGTTCCTTACAAACATATGGATTCTAAAGATTTGGAGTACAGCGAACAAATAAAATGGATGTGATTTGTGAATTTATGTTGTGCTTTGGTGTATCTTATGGTTGTATCGTCAGCCGCTGCAGGAGAAAACGCCTTCTGTGTCTCACAGCAAACAAACTAAATATTACAAAATGGTTAAAAACATCGTTAAATCATTAAAGCCACGATTTTAATATTAATACATGGGAATTCATATACATTCACACTTTACGTTACATGATTTACGTTTTTTTGCTGTTAATACGTAAGTATTTTTACGTTTTAGTGCTATAAATACGTCAATTTGTACGTTTTTGTGTGTATGAAAACGTAAGTAAATGTACATGTGGTAGAACCACAATTTACGTAAAAATACACGTTTTCTCATGAGATCACGTCGGTACATCACAAAAGCAGCGATGTTTAATTAGTGCTTCTCCGATGACACGTTTTGACTGTGTCAGTGTATTTTGTGCAAACAACATGGACAAGCTACAACAGGCAAACATCTCAGCAGAGTGGACACACTTCACCATGACCAAATTATGCTAGAATAGCAATATGTAAACTTTATTTTTGGTTTTCAGTTAAATTAACTTTCATTTTTGTGCAAATTCTGCATTTCAGTCATCTTTATCCCCATTCAAAAGTGGAAAACTAATAAGGCTTTCATTTCTATGGAAAAAGTAAACTGAATTATCTAATAAATTTGGGTTTTTTTGGAAAGAAAAACATGTCAAAAAGTTGTTTGGTTTTGTGCACTTAAAAACTAAAGCAAACCTAAACAGCAGCCAACTGAATTGAAGAAGCAAATAGAAAACTGCAGTGCATACAAGCATTTCAAATAACATGATTTGAGGGACCCTAAGGGATCACATTTAAATGTGCATATCCACTGCAGACTTTTTTCCTTTTTTTTCTTCTTTTTTTTTAGATTTTATTACAGTTCAACTAAAAACTAAGTAAATTTGGTCAACTGCAATTGCTTTCCATCCTCATATAGGTATACGATTCTTTGGCATCCCTTGTGGAAACTGAAAGGAAGTTTGTGAGGGGCCTACTGCTTAAGACATTGAAAACTCCTGCAATAGAAGATATAAGAAATGGAGTAAAATAAGAAAGAGAACAGGCCAAGAGGAAAGATCTGGTGAAAGAGGAAGAAATAAAGAGGGAGAAAAGAAGAATGAGAAACATGAGAAAGATAAGAGCGGAAAAACTGCTGAGAGATGCAGACCGAGAGACAGCAGAGAGAGAGAGGGGACTGGTGGGGAGTCCTAATAAAGGTTGAGGGAAGCCCTGGTAGTTTGGCCTTAGTCAGGGAGGGGAGTCACAGATGCCCTTGGCTGCTCACTGAAGCAGCGCCTGTAATTACTCTGCACTCTCTTATCATTACGGGGTAAGCCGGCATCTCACAGCTATAAGGCAGCACACCACACTGTACTAGACACTCTGTCCCAGAAACTCTCGTACACATACACACAAAAACACCCACATATACACGTTCCATGCACTAACACAAAAGGTCACTTGACAGTTAACCTCTATCGATCCAGTGAACACCAGAAGGAAAATAGGGTGCGACTTCTGGCTCTGCTACCGTGTGACTGAACAAACCACACACACATAATTGAATGAACACAATGGAGTCTTCGTCTTGCTTATTGCAATTTCTGTCTGACATTGAGGAGCTGCACTGGGCACTGCCACATTTTAAGTAAACAGCCATATCAATACAGAAGCTGGATGAAGAGGACATCCCCCTCCTTACAAAAAAGTCTGCATTATAGTGTGTGTGTGATAACACATGTGGGCAAAAGATTAGCAAGAGACAAAGCCGAAAAGCACCAGCAGGAACATAATTAGCAGTACTGTGTTTGTATCACTGTAGCTAGTGTAGGGAATATCAATGCTTCACTAATAATGCCAACATTGCTTAATTCTTCTCCCAGTGGGGTTGGTTGTATAGAGAGGATTGCTTGTTTAAAGAGGATTGTTGGTTTGTATGTTGTATGTATGTTTGCTGTTTATTTCCCAAGCGTCTGTCACCCTTAGAAAGTCAGAAAAATACCATGTAACAGTACGAGAATCCCTTAGCCAATCATATTAATTAAAAGTCATCGATGCGTGAGATTAAATTAGAAAGAGCTAGGGGTGAAAAGGGGATCACTGGAAGCTTGGTGTCGAGATAGAAAGAGAAAAATTGCACTTTTTCGCGGGTCAAAAAAATGGCACAAACAATATTGATAATGTGCAACACTGCTCTGCTATAATATCAATTAAATGGAAAAACTTGCATAAAGAAAGCAAACAAAATCAAAATTGACTATTTACTTTTTAAATACACATTCCTAGTCCTGTGCAATTTGCATGCTATAAAAAATGAAAAAAGGATGGGTTTTTTTTATGATCTTCATGATCATAATGCAGTAGCTTGCCTTGCCCCACCTCTCACATGACTTTCCTATTCTATCAATTCTACCTTTATTTATCCTTTCATCTTCCCATGTTTACAGACTACAAAAAGCAGAATCATGAAGAAGATAGTATCGACTTAAAATGGATGAGACAGTGAATCAGGCAAATGCTTAGAACAGTCAAGCCTCATTTGATAATCACAAACTGCAGAACCAGGAGTGTTAACTCTATCAGAGTTTGTATTGTAACAATCTCTACAGAGACCTCTAAAAGTGTTACTGAATTTACTCCCAAATAGAGTTAAAAAAAAAAAACCAACATGGAGCTAAATTTGATCTCTAATAAGTAGGAATAGTGTAAAGCTTTCTATTTTTTTCCTGTGGCTCAGTGTAAATTTAACACTATAAGAGGGAATAGCTATTCAATGTAGTATATTGAGCTAGAAATAAAACTAGTCATATTCCCCACAGCCTGTGTGGTAACCTCAAAGTTTAAATCCCAAGGAAAAAAAAAACAAAAGCGAGTGTTGAATGATTGAGAGTAAAAAACCTCTCCTCTTGTTTGCACAGAGGATATGATGAAAATGTTTAAGTTTTAAACCCTTTAACATTTAATTATCATTCCTGACCAATCAGTAACCATCATAAATGTACCTCTCAGTTCCTTTATTCTTGATGTCTGCTGTGGTGCAACTGTAAAGTGCCTCACTGTATGATGTGCTGAATACAAAGTGAGCTTTGAAGAGTTCATCAATGTCAAAGACACTTTTAAATGCCTTCTTGTCCACGATGATGTAGAGTTTCTGGATACTCAATTTGTGTTCCCTAATGCAGAGGAGGAAAGGCTGGAAAGTGTTAACAGACACAAAGGTCTGCATGTTTGTACCAACCTGTAATGAAAGGTAAAACAGCTTTGGTAAAATATATATATTTTTGCAGGATGAACAAATAAAGCAAGACTCAATCTGCACTTTCATTTACAATAAAAAAATGACACTTTGTACAATTGAAAAATACCTTCAGAAACATCAAGAAATGCCTGAGGGGAACCAATTTTTGCTGTCATATGGTGACCTTTTGTGATTGGAGGAAGAAATGGCAGCAAGATAAGTATCAACCTAAACAGATAAAAGACATGAAAATAAAAGTAAAAAAAAAAAAAAAAAAGCATAGAAAGGTTTTCCTTGCCTCAATCAATATATACTAGTCATATCCCTGGTATATTGCAGTCTCAAGAAATTTCCACTTTTTCAAGAGAGTCCTGGAACCTCCAAAAAGCATAAATATATTCTGTTCAATCTTGCATATAAGATAAAGTACTGAATCAATACATAATACAAGTGTAAATATATAGGTTTCGTATGAAGTCATGATACCTTTATAAATGAATAAGCTATAATCATAAGCTTATGAAAAATGTGCAGTGTTAGGGTGCTCCAGGACCAGGATTGGGAAATATGTCTTTAAAAAAGCTTACAGGGCTGCAGCAGGTCACCAAAGATGTCTGTGCCCACTTTTGTCACTGATTATTCCTTGTAGGCAATTTCTGTGTCAGGTGGCAAGCCAGATATTTCTAAAACTGCAGAAAGTGAGAGATATTAGACAGAATAAAACCACTGATAAGACAAACATTTTGTACGTTTTGTATAAAAACAATATTGAGGCATTTATTTATGCACTGAAAGATGTGTAGCTTGTGAGCTGCAGATGCAGTTTGTAAAAGTAAAAAGAAGACTTTAACTTCATGGACATATGTGACTACTTCAGCAAGTTTTATTTTACAGCTCAAGCAATAACATTAATGACCACTAAAAGAATTATTCACATAAAGTATAAGAATATCTCCGGACTCTTCAGAGCAGTGAAATACGGCGTTTATGAGGTTTGTTGTTAGTGACATGAGATGTTACTGTAAAGTAACTAGGTAACGAGGTAACTGATTAATTACTCACCTGAATGTTCTAGAAGTGTTCGTTTGAAAATCAATATGGATCTGCTCTTTGATAAGTAATAACGAGTTATTGTACAAAACCGGGACGTTTAGAAATATGATATTACAGCGTGTCAAATTAACGTCTCGTTTTACTGAGATAAAATCCTGCCTGGCGTCTTTCAAAGAACTGTAAAAACTGTAAAATACATTATAAATGATACGAGAGCGAATACAATAAATGTATTTTTCCAAAATGCTATATTTCTTTCAATAGACAATATCTTAATTCCTTGAATTAAAAATATCGTGTACCCTCCAAAGAAAACAAACGCCCGATATCTAACTGGGGTAGGGACGTAGCCTACATGGAGGTGTGTTTAAGTAGTTTGATTCTCGAAAATGACACCAACACTTGACACATGTTGATTCGGGCTCTTACTTTTAAAACTTACAAGTACTGGACTTCTGAAACACAAAACTGTAAGTACATGAAACTTACTTTATTTCCACATGTACATTAGTGATGCTTCTGTATCTGTTCAGTGAGAGTTGATTCAGTAACCGCTCAAGTTCAAGGGACTCGTGAGGTCTCTTTGAGCGATTCACTAAAAGAACTGTTTCTTAAGAGTCGTTAGGTATGTTAGAAGCAGAGCCGTTAAATAAGGTTCGGTAAAAACGGTAAGAAGCTTTTGAGTAAAGCATACGTAACTGTAACCGTCTGCTCTCTAATCGCTCTCGCGGTACTTTGATGTCAAACACCGGTTTGCGCACCTTCAAGTCGAACACGCCATGTGTTTGCGCGCATGTTTTTGGGGCACAGCCATAGCCATACTCAAAAGTTTCTTACCGTTTATTTGTTTTATGCTATGATAATCATTGCAGACTGTAAACTTATATTCATTTGAGCTGCCACTGAAAAGCATTAGAAAATATTTAAAGAAGAATACATTCTTTATTTACTTTTAACACCTTTATTTTGTTATATCTCGTTGCCTATTCATGACATGAATCATTAACGTAGTTTCATTTACATATTGAAGTTAAATGTTAGTAACATTAATTTACATTGGAGTAAACGTAGATTTCCTTGCTTATGTTGTACGTTTAAGTTAGACTATAGTTAATTCAGAGCATGCATTTCTCAAGAATTATTTGAAGATTTATGAGAGGGATAAATTCCAGTATCTCCGAGCATTCATTGTGTCAGTGATATTGCCCAAGCTACAACGTTTTGCCATACTTTGGATAATTCCTGTAAAATATTGTTTAGCTATCCAAAACATTGGCCATACAGTACATAAATAATAATAATAATAATAATAATAATAAAAACGTTTGTCTGACAGTAATAAAAATGGCAAAAGACAACATGCTAAAGTGGGATTGGTCAGTAATGACTTTAGTAACTCTTAGCAAAGAGATCTGAACTACAGTTTACAAGCTGAACAATGTGTGTAACATATAGTCCTATTCAAGGGAGGGATAAACAGATAAAGATAAATCCCTGATGGGGAACATGTATGCACTAATGCAGTAGATTAACACAGCGTTGTGTAACAGGATGAAGTGCACTGTTACACACAATGCAATATAATGCCTATAGCATATGGAACACACACTTGAACTTACTGCCTTCTACTTAAAGGAATAGTTCACTTAAAAGTAAAAATTCATGTTGTTCCAAATCTAAACCCGTTTGAATTTTTCTTCCATGGAACTTCCAACAGAAATTTTGAAGAACAGTATCGATTTTCTTTGCTGTTAAAATGAATTGGGGCTGAGTATTTCAAGCTTCAAAATGGACACCTTTTATGTATAAAAGAGCTCCATGTGACTCATGTGCTATATTCCAATACTTATTTGATACATTCAATAAACAGTTTGAGGATTAGGCTATACCAAAATTGAAGTCTTTTATTCACTGATAGATTTCCCCTTGAGTGATCTGTTAAATATTGCGATTTGGATCAGTCCTATATTTATGAACAAATCATATAGCTTCAGAAGACTTGCAATATGAAATACTTATGGCCCCCCTTTATGATTTTTTTTTTTTATGGGGCATTTGCATCCCTGGAAGCATTAAAGGATTAGTTCACTTTCAAATGAAAATGACCCCAAGATTTACTCACCCTTAATCCATCCTAGGTGTATATGACTTCTTTCTGATGAACACAATCAGAGATATATTAATAAATATCCTGACGCATCCGAGCTTTACCTATCTAATATCTATCTATCGCCAGACCACCTCCTTATGATGGATGGATGTAGATGGAAGCACTTTCTTCAGCCCATACTCATTGGTATCGCTCACTGTCATTATAAAGCTTGGATGCGTCAGGATATTTATTAAAATATCTCCGATTGTGTTCATCAGAAAGAAGAAAGTCATATACACCTAGAATGGCTTGAGGGTGAGTAAAGCTTGGGGTCATTTTCATTTGAAAGTGAACTAATCCTTTAACACACTGCCATTATAATGGAAAAGAGCGGCCATTAACAGTTCTTCAAAATTTCTCCTTTTTGTTCCATGGAAGAAAGGAAATCATATGGTTTTGGAACTGTGAAATAACTGTGTAGAGATTAGAAGCTGAAAGACAAATAATGACAGATAAAATAAATCCAACATAAACAGAATTCAAGCATTTATGTCTCCAGTAGCAGCTTCCTGTCGGTTAGCTAAATCCTTGCAAACAGTATTTGATCCAGTGCATGCGAGTCTGAATAAGTGAGAGAGAATAAAAGCTGGTGGCTGGTCCTCACAGGCAGGATTCGGCACAGCACACCAACCGTCACTTGCTGTATCTCCAGCGTGGAGTTGGCAGCAGCTCAGTGATTTCTGACAAAATTACCATCTGTAACAGCCTGGAACTGGACACTGCACACTACCACTCCCCACACACACCTCACCTCCGCCGGATAAACAGCACTCTGGGGGGAAACCAGAGCGGTCGCTTTCTTTCTTTTCTCATTTTCTCTCTCTCTTAAGATTTTTACACAGAGGGGAATCTCTTTCTCATACAGTTCTCTATAATCCAGCTCCCAGAATAGCACATTTCAATTCTTTTTCTCTTCTTTTTTCCCTTTGAAAATGAGTGATACTAATAACAATCTCATTTCATTAAAAATTCAATATGTAAAAACACAAACGATTCTCCGCATACACCAAGGAGGTCTGGTTAGCCAATCATATGAGCGTAAATGCCATCCCAGCTAACAAAAAATAATACAAATTTTCTAAAAACATTTTGCTAATGCTCCCATTAAGTTATGAAAACGTTACTTCTTAATGTTCTATAAACGTTCAGTTTTTGAGGGTTTTAAAAATGTTTTATCTTGATTATACGAACGTTAAAGGAACTTTCCATTTGATCATTTCACTAGCATTATGGGAACGTTACTTTTGAATGTTCTTCAAACATTCTGAAAGAAGTAGTAACATTTAAAATGTTAGCCAAACATCCAACTAAAACATTTCAGAAAAAAACTTCCATGAACAAAGTATAAATAATGTTTTTGTGCTAATGTTTTGAGAACATTATTAAAGACCAAATAACTTTGAACGAATGTTCTATTAACATTACTGGAATAATGTTTGTTCATAACCTTGCATGAACATTAGCCAAAGTTCTGAAAACATTCCTGCACTGTGACAAATTATTTTCATGATTTGTTATCACAACATTTTTTCTTTTGTCAAATCAGATAACATAATATTTTGAGTTTCTGTTGATTAAAACAATCACCTTCATTGAATTAACTCAAATTTTTCATTTCAATGAACTCAAAATTTTAAGGCAACCAGGTTACTTTTTTAAGTTAAACCAACAATTCTGTTTTACAGTGTGTTAGCTGGGATGTGACTGCATAAATCCAAACACCATAGTATCACTATATACTGAGAGCAACCCACCAGTTACTTGTGTTCTTACACAGAACTAAATTAGTACATAATGTCATACTTTATTAAATGCTGTTAAACACCATGTTGGCATGTGTGTGTATATGTTTTCTGTCACTTTGCTGTGTCATGCTGGTTTTTGGATGTGGTGATGAAGAGCCATGATAGCTGCAGTTTCCCGCTGTTGAACAGTAGCGTGGGATGGTGTTCGCAACTCGACGGCTACGCTGATACTCTAAAGTGAATCATCAGTGTCGCCATTCCAATGGAGGACAGCTGAGATTCTGATTAACCCTGTCATGCTTCAGCTGTCAAATGAGGCTGTAAGTGTGTACTTTATGCCTGTCCAATACATATAGAGCCATCTTCTCTAATGAAATTATGTCAAATGCATCCCTTCCCCCACCTCGCCTGGCAAATAATCACATGATCCCCCTTTTTTTTGGTTGGATAATGCATCATATTATTATGCCACATGGGTAATTATTAGAAATTGAAGGAGAGATGGGGGAGAAAAACTAAGAGACCAAAAGAAACGAGTTGGAAATATTGTAGTCATTTTGTGCGTGTAAATGACCAAGCGAACGTAGAATTGTGAAGATGTGATGTTGAAAGGGGCGTTCACATAAAAGAGGGTGGAAAGCAGCTCTGCAGTATTTTGTAGCGAATGGTTTTGCAAATTGCAAATTAATTTCATTGCATTGCATTTCAGTAATATTTGTTATGACAGAACTTATTGTCTGATAATGTAAAGCTAATGACTTGATTTATACTAAGGAATTATCTGCTAGGTAACATGCATAAATAATTTAGATTGTGTAAAAGTGATGCAGGTGTATTCCCTTATGCTTATCCACTGGTACAACAGAAAAGGTGTGTTCGATCTTAAGCGGCGTTGCGCAGACCGATTGGTGTATGACATCAAAATGTACCACGAGAGCAATTTGAAAACACACAGATTCGTCTGCTCTCTAATTGTTCTTGTGGTAATTTGATGTCATACATACAGGTGCTGGTCATATAATTAGAATATCATCAAAAAGTTGATTTATTTCACTAATTCCATTCAAAAAGTGAAACTTGTATATTATATTCATTCATTACACACAGACTGATATATTTAAAATGTTTATTTCTTTTAATTTTGATGATTATAACTGACAACTAAGGAAAATCCCAAATTCAGTATCTCAGAAAATTAGAATATTGTGAAAAGGTTCAATATTGAAGACACCTGGTGCCACACTCTAATCAGCTAATTAACTCAAAACACCTGCAAAGGCCTTTAAATGGTCTCTCAGTCTAGTTCTGTAGGCTACACAATCATGGGGAAGACTGCTGACTTGACAGTTGTCCAAAAGACGACCATTGACACCTTGCACAAGGAGGGCAAGACACAAAAGGTCATTGCAAAAGAGGCTGGCTGTTCACAGAGCTCTGTGTCCAAGCACATTAATAGAGAGGTGAAGGGAAGGAAAAGATGTGGTAGAAAAAAGTGTACAAGCAATAGGGATAACCGCACCCTGGAGAGGATTGTGAAACAAAACCCATTCAAAAATGTTGGGGAGATTCACAAAGAGTGGACTGCAGCTGGAGTCAGTGCTTCAAGAACCACTACGCACAGACGTATGCAAGACATGGGTTTCAGCTGTCGCATTCCTTTGTGTCAAGCCACTCTTGAACAACAGACAGTGTCAGAAGCGTCTCGCCTTGGCTAAAGACAAAAAGGACTGGACTGCTGCTGAGTGGTCCAAAGTTATGTTCTCTGATGAAAGTAAATTTTGCATTTCCTTTGGAAATCAGGGTCCCAGAGTCTGGAGGAAGAGAGGAGAGGCACACAATCCATGTTGCTTGAGGTCCAGTGTAAAGTTTCCACAGTCAGTGATGGTTTGGGGTGCCATGTCATCTGCTGGTGTTGCTCCACTGTGTTTTCTGAGGTCTGAGGTCAACGCAGTCGTATACCAGGAAGTTTTAGAGCACTTCATGCTTCCTGCTGCTGACCAACTTTATGGAGATGCAGATTTCATTTTCCAACAGGACTTTGGCACCTGCACACAGTGCCAAAGCTACCAGTACCTGGTTTAAGGACCATGGTATCCCTGTTCTTAATTGGCCAGCAAACTCGCCTGACCTTAACCCCATAGAAAATCTATGGGGTATTGTGAAGAGGAAGATGCAATATGCCAGACCCAACAATGCAGAAGAGCTGAAGGCCACTATCAGAGCAACCTGGGCTCTTATAACACCTGAGCAGTGCCACAGACTGATCAACTCCATGCCACGCCGCATTGCTGCAGTAATTCAGGCAAAAGGAGCCCCAACTAATTATTGAGTGCTGTACATGCTCATAGTTTTCATGTTCATACTTTTCAGTTGACCAAGATTTCTAAAAATCCTTTCTTTGTATTGGTCTTAAGTAATATTCTAATTTTCTGAGATACTGAATTTGGGATTTTCCTTAGTTGTCAGTTATAATCATCAAAATTAAAAGAAATAAACATTTGAAATATATCAGTCTGTGTGTAATGAATGAATATAATATACAAGTTTCATGTTTTGAATGGAATTAGTGAAATAAATCAACTTTTTGATGATATTCTAATTATATGACCAGCACCTGTACACTGATTGATCTGTGCAGCGCCGCTTCAAGTCAAACACCTAAAAAAACATGCTTTTTCCTTTTTTACATCGTATTTTTTGTTCCTAACTTAAATGTGTGACATATATTCAATTTCAAGCACTTTTATGTCCCAGGGGTTGTCATTTAATAAAACTAAGAGTTCTTTAACAGTTTTTTTTTCTTTTCTTTTTGTTTTATGTTTTATGAAGGTCACATTATGAAGGTCACTATAGTGTACTTTCACTTTGTTAAAGGAGGAGATGATATGGTCATTGAAGAGCAGCTTGAGATGCAATATGAGACATGAAGTAAAATCAAGGTAAATATCACTTAGAAGAATATTTTTATTGTCATTTACAATCAAGTTATGTAAAAAAATAAATAAGTAAAAATATATATATATATGTTTAAAAGGCCATTTCTACGACAAAATGTTGTCAAATGCAGTACATAATGTGAGAAAATGACACTGTGGTGGAAATGTTTATAACATGCATGACAGAATTTCTGTCTTATTTTTTGCATGGATTTAGACTACTGGCCATTTTAGTTGACAGTTAAAACAGTGAAAGTGTTAAAAGTTTGTTTTAAGAGAGTTTATGTTTACAGGGTCCAAAGTGCTTATAGTTGAAGAAACACCCAATACACCCAACTGCTCACCTCGGAAGTAGGAGCTTCTCATGTGTACTTGAAAGCAGAAAAATTTCCTATTCCTACCAACACTTACTTCTTGCTGATCTTAGACTAGAGATAAAACCGCAGCAGCAAAACTAACACATACACAATCAGACACACACAAGCCTAAGCTTTGCAACCTCTTTGTGTCAGTGGAATTTTTATCAGGATTTGCGTGGGTGAAATCAATACAAGCTTTTACCAGGTCTTGGGAAAAGTTCAGCAGATTCCACCACAGTGCTATGCATTGCTAAAGGTGTCGTGACAGCAAAGAAAAGTAAAAGGCCACACACACACACATTCAAGAACTCGCACTCACTGTGCAGGACGTGTAGCGGAAAAGATCTTCATATCAACTTGTGATTAGATTGCCCGATTAACCATTAATTACAACAAAGCAGTTCTCAGTTCATTTTGAGTTTGACATGATGAAGCATGTGAATTTGAGATTGATTGTCTTTTTGACCCACCGGCTTGACATTTATACAATACAAAACCTTTAACTAATATCCTTTGCAGTGGAAACTCATAACAAGCCAGCCTATCCCTCCAGATAATCGCTTTTCTTCCTTGAGAGATTTCTTTCATTTGAATTTCACTGTGGGGAACGAATCAGCTGGTCCCAAAAAACTGTTCTTACTACATTTTTTCACTACATTTACTACAACTACACATTTTTTGGAACTTCAGGTCTGTTTACAAGCAATTTTATGTTTAGCTTTCCTTTCTCTTGTTTCTAAAATGAACAGAAAGTAGGCCGGAGGGACTGTGCTAATAAAACATTCAGCTTCTGTTCTTCTCCTCTAGTCTCATAAATAAACGTGCAATGCAAATAAATCTTTTATAGAGTAGCATACACATTTTATTTCCAAAAGTTCTGTAGTGACCAAAGCTTTTCTAAAAAATAAAGATGAGGCTAAAGTGAATACAATGCTATAGGATGAACTGTGAAGCGTTCATGGTAAAATGGTCACAGGGAATGAGAGTGCATTGTCTTCAAGCAGTTATACATGAGAAAGTGTAAATGTCAAGTGAGTTATGCATACTAAATGTTCATGACTAATGCATCATCTGCACCGTATGTGAGGCCTGTGAAAGGTGGCCTATTCTGATCTGACCCTTCAGGTAATTTGGAGGCATCTTCATGTGCATAAGGAGCAGCTGTGCTCTGGATATTGATGCTAAATTAGTCAGTGGTTCTCAACTGGTGGGTCGCGGCCGAAAAATGGGTTGCAGGTCTGCTGGTATCACGGACAGCGGGGGGAAAAAAACAATGCCATGTGCAAAAACCCTTACTGTATAAGTGCTAAATAATTAGCATAGCAAAATAAAAAGACTTGTGACCTTTTAAAAAAAGAAGCATAAAATGCTTCCTATATCTTTTGTTGTCGAAAGCTGAGCTTCCAATCAAAGTATTTTGTCAGGAATTCATCATGGTAGAAGTAAGTCAAGTTAGGCAGATGTCAAAATGGACAGGTTGCTTGACACAACCCTTCATCCTTGAAAACCATGCATAAAATTGCAAAAGGTAAAAGAAAATATGAACCGAAATACATTAAAGTTCACTTGCAGAGAGAATAAACATTGTTGGTTTGTCCTGCTGGGAGACATTTAGTAACCAATTTTTTATTTTTTTTTTGTCTGTCATGTTCATGTCTTGTTAATCATTCCCCATAGCGGCGGGCTTATGCAGCTCTTGATAACATTAATTGGCTAAGTTATAATGATTGATTGTAAGGACCTTTTTGTTTAATTTTATCCAATATAAATTCTGGGTCCTGGTACAAAACCAGTTATGAGCCACTGAATTAGTCACTGAAGACCCAAAAAAAAGTATTTGGACATGTGAACCACATTAACTGTTGGAATTTCATGGCAAATGCAATCTGCAACTAGATAACCAAATGGCATCAAGCTCTTCTCATAGCTAACTTTTCCAAGCCATTTTTGCAATTACTTTTAACCAACTGGTCCCAAGGTTTTTAATGGATGTATGAAATTGGTTCCCCTCAAGGTGTCC
Organism: Ctenopharyngodon idella; assembly: GCF_019924925.1. Lineage (NCBI taxonomy): Eukaryota > Metazoa > Chordata > Actinopteri > Cypriniformes > Xenocyprididae > Ctenopharyngodon > Ctenopharyngodon idella. The sequence goes on along the minus strand of NC_067229.1, from coordinate 33,784,560 downwards.
TACCAGAGTAACCACAGGTGTTAATAGTTAAAGGGTTAGTTCACCCAAAAATGAAATTTCTGTCATTAAGTACTCACCCTCATGTCGTCCCAAACCCGTAAGACCTTCGTTCAACATATTTTTGATGAAATACAGGGGTTTCTGAATCACACATAAACGGAGACTGTCCTACTCCAAAAAACGACCCTATAGGTCGTTTTTTCAAGCACCTTATTACGACCTATATTTACGTTTTAAAGTCATGCGCCCTCTAGCTGGCGTAAAAATAATGACATAAAAAATAATGAGTGTTATGTTACATCTGTCGTCATGAAATGACGTATGACCACCGTTACCAATCAAAATGCGTGTTCATTTAAATGCAATGTGTGTACTTTTTACACAGTCCCTTACCCACCATTTGTCCTATTTCCATTTAGCAAAAATCTTTTTTTTTTTTTATTAACGACTACACCTACACCTACCCTTAGTGATTTATAGTGCAAATACACTTTATGAGCACACACGTTCCCTGGGATCGAACCCACAATCACATGATTGAATGATGTTGTATATATTGCAATTCTCTAACAATTGAGCTACGCGAAACCCACAATATGGCGCAGATAAAGGAGTACAATGCATTAAAATGAAAGTGTCCTGTTGTCGATAGGGACGCAACTTTAGTAAACGCTCCTATGAGTCGTATTTCAGGGAAGTGACAAATGACCTATGTGGGCGTATTGGTTGGAGGACATGTTGGGGCAGCAATGTCATTGCTCCGTTTGAGGTCCAGAAATGTAGTAGACAACGTTAAAATAGTCAATGTGACTACAGGCTGAACAGTGGTTCAGGCTTTTTGTGCACAAAAAAAAAAAAAAAAAAACGACTTTATTTAACAATTTGAACTGTTGTCATACGCAGTTGACGTAGTGAACGCAGTGCAGGCTTCTGTGTTCTATGTCCACTATTATGTTCTTTAGGAACTGTTTTAACAATGTCTTTAATACCTTTCTGGACCTGAAGTCACAAACTGTGATGTTTTCTCCCAGGACTAACATTGTGTCTGTGATTGTGTTTTCTCTCTGCAGAGCCACAGCTAAAAGGCATCGTCACCCGTCTGTACAGCCAGCATGGCTACTACCTGCAGATGCTGCCGGATGGCACCATGGACGGCACAAGGGACGAGAACAGCTGCTTCTGTAAGTGTGTGTTCTTTCTCACTCGTTATTCACACCTGACAGGCTCAATGTGACCTCTGGTTGGTCAGTTGTAGAAACTATTGAGTTGTGTCTGCGTGTGTCCGTACCTGCGACCGCTAGATGGACATAAAATGAACTTTTGATGTTCATGTCATTAATTCCCTCTGTCTCCTTACGTACATGTTCTGTCTGTCTGTCTGTCTGTTGTAATTAATTTGAGAGGCAGTGTTGGCATATGTCCCCTATGTCAGGCCTAAGGCCAGGTGTATAACATTTAGCCCATGGTCACTGGTACAAGTCTGGGGAATCACACTCAGCTGAATTAAAGATCTCATGCCATGGCATGAATATTTGTCTTGACAGGATTTAAGGCCAAACCCGATAATTAGAAGAGGATTTTCACATATTCTTGGCCATGTTGTGTATTTTAATCAGATGTCTGGAAGTGATTTACTTATTCAGTTTTTCTGATAATATTGTCGTGCTACTGCTTTGGGTCGATGCAGTGGGAAACGCGGGTGAAATGAGCCACGACAAGGGGATTCGTTCACAGAGTTTACTGTTCTGCACAGATGTAAGTCACAGTTCACAGCGCACTCACCAACAGTATCGTTCATGAACACACACTTTGTATGAAACTGATGTGGCTGCTAGGTGCTCTTGCTCCGGCACAGGACGGCAGTTTTCCGACGTGCGATGAGCATGCGAGCAACCCCAAAATCTAACTAAAGAAAAAAACGTAACTTTTACGCTCTATACAAAAGAGTGCGTAACTGAACAACCAATAAGAGACTAGATCACAGAAAGGGTAACTAAAATACTTAAAGGGGCCATGTTCTCTTTTCTACACTATTCCCCCTCTTTTAACAGTACTGAGTCCCTTCAGTAAAAATAGCATAACAGTAACTAAGAAATAGTGCATGTAATAATAAACAGTATCTTTAGTCTGAAAAAGTCCTTCAAGGCGTTAACTCTGAAATAACATTCCATAAGTACTAGTACTTAACTGAAAGTCTGGAACACAGTCTTTTTTTTTTTTTTCTCTTAATTATTGTATCTTGCAGGCTTACGAATTTCTCTTCCTCTGTTTGTCCTCTTGATTGTCTCTTCTTGTCCTAGGTCTGACATTAGCCCAAGTTCCCTTTCTTTTTGCCTTCGTCCACGAGCTGCTGGTTGACGTTTTCTTCCTTTGTCCTGGTTTTCCTTGGGCTCAGGGTCAGAAGAAACTGAATCTGTTTCACTGCTGTACTGGGTTGCGAGCTGTTCAGGATCAAGCAAAGGCTCTTGAATTATAGGATTACTAGTGGTATCTTTGCTCTTTTGCAGGATCTGACTCCTTTGACGCTTAACCCATGCTGGAATCACCTCACAGTCATAAGGCTTAAGACGGTCATGATGCATGATTCTCTTTTGTCGTAACCCCTGGACCTCATAAAGCACCGGGCCACAGCAGACAGATATCACAAAGGGCCCTTTCCAAGGTGCTTGGAGTTTTGGACTTTGTCCCTTCTTTTTGGTGCTGTCCCTCATGTACACAAGATCTCCCACATTATACGTCCTCTCTTGAGACCTGAGATCATACGTCTTCTTTTGACGTTGTTGAGCTGTTTGGAGGTGCTCTCTGGCAGCATCATGTGCTTCTCTTAAGCCCTTTTCCAAGTTGTACAGGAAGTCGGGAACTGCCAAACTATCTGACCTCTGCTCTGCTATGCCAGACCATAGATCCTGAGGTTGGTAGACTTCTCTTCCAAGCATCAGCCTATTTGGTGTGAATCCCGTGACTGCATGTTGGGAGCTACGATATGCTGATGTAAGTAGAGGAAGATGCTCATCCCAGTTTTTCTGATTCTGGTTCACATAGCAGCGAATCATCTGAAGGAGTGTGCGATTGAACCGCTCAACTTGCCCATTTGAGGCAGGGTGGTAAGGGGTCGTCCTTGTTTTTGTGATCTGCAAAAGACTGCAAACATTCTTGAATAGTGAACTTTCAAAATTGCGACCCTGGTCTGTGTGCAGTTCGAGTGGTGCACCAAAACGGGAAATGAACTCATAAACTAATGTCCTAGCTGTTGTTTCTGCGCCTTGGTCTGGAATAGGAAATGCCTCCACCCATCGAGTGAATTGGTCAATGATGATGAGAACATACTTGTTTCCAGAACTGGACACAGGAAATGGACCCAGTATATCAATGTGGATCCGATCCATTGGGGCCCCTGCTTGGTAATTTTGAAGTTTGGCTCTCTTAGTAGATCCTGCAGATTTACAGGCATTGCAGTGTTTGCACCGTTGTATGTACAAATGTACATCTCCACCCATGCCATGCCAGTGAAAACTCTGACGGAGTCGCTCTAACGTTTTGCCTTCCCCCAAATGGCCAGACTGGGGCGGGTTGTGGCAGGCTTGCAACACTTCTGCTTGCATTGAAACTGGTACTAGTAACAGCAGGGAAGGGCTGAGTCCTCCAGGTCTTTCCCAACGATAAAAGAGAACACCTTGGTGTAATTCGACTTGCGGCCAACACAACCAGTATTTCCTTACTGCTGGACTTTTCAATGCTACCTGCTCCTTTGTGGGAATGGTTCCACTATTTTTCCACTCATGCAAGATTGAGAGGTCAGGATCAGCTTTTTGTTGTTGAGCCAGCTGTTCTTTGGTAGTGGTTTCTAACCAGTTAACATGTGGGGCTCCAAGCAACTCTGAAACTGATCTGTTCTCTTCGCCTGTGCAAATGTCATTGTGTTCATTGTTGTCATCGTGTTTCTCTGTTTCACACTCAATGCGCCTTACTGCAAGTGGCACAACATCGTCAACGTCTTCTTCAAACCTCTCCCAGTGGTCATGGAGTCTTTGGCAATGTTGACAACCTCCACATGGCAAATCTGAAACATTCTTCCCTGCCTGATAACAGTTACACGTATTGGGAATCTCACCATCACGTCTTGACATCGCATCAGCATTTGAATGGTGTTTTCCAGCCCTGTGCTCAATGTCGAGATCATACTGGCTCAGCTCTTCCAGCCATCGAGCAAGCTGTCCCTCAGGGTGTTTGAAACGGAACAACCAGGTAAGGCTGTTGTGATCAGTGCGTAAAAGAAACTTCTTACCAAGCAGGTAGTGTCGAAATTGGCGGGTGTAGCAGACAACAGCTAGCAACTCTCGCCTTGTTACACAGTATCTTTTCTGAGCTGGGGTAAGGTGGGTACTTGCATAGGTGATAACTCTTTCCTCTCCCCACTGGAGTTGTGATAACACTGCTCCGATGCTGTGATTTGACGCATCTGTGTCCAGAATGTATTTCCCTTCTGTTGAAGGATACCCCAGTATTGGTGCAGAAGTCAATCTTTCCTTGAGTTGTGTGAAGGCATTCTGGTGCTCCTCAGTCCACATGAATGTCACTTCTTTTCGAAGGAGTTCATTTAGGGGGCTGGCCAGCTCAGAAAATGCCGGAACAAACTTCCTGTAGTAGTTACACAGTCCAAGGAAGGCCTTTAGCTCATGCACACTTGTGGGGGTTTTCCAAGTGTCTACATCCTTAATCAAAGCTGGGTTAGGGCGGATACCCTCACCACTGACCACATGGCCCAGAAAGAGGACTTCGTCTTTGAGTAGTTGACACTTGGACGGCTTCAGCTTCAACCCATAACTGTCAAGGCGTTGGAATACGAGTGCAAGGCGATCAAGGCTCTCGTCTACTCCTTTACCCAGGATAATGATGTCATCCAAGTAAATCAGAAGGGTTTCCCATTGAAGTCCTCGAAGAACAAACTCCATTGCCCTTTGGAAAGTGCTTGGAGCATTGCACAATCCAAAGGGCATACGGGTGTATTCATACAGGCCATAGCGAGTGATGAAGGCTGTCTTTGGTCTGTCCATTTCATCTACTGCAATTTGCCAGTACCCAGACTGGAGGTCTAGGGTAGAGAAGACACAAGCGCCACCAAGGACATCCAGGCATTCCTCAATCTTGGGGAGAGGATAAGCATCCTTTGTTGTCAGGCTGTTTAGGCGTCGATAATCGATACACCAGCGGACTCCACCATCCTTTTTACGGACTAACACGACAGGGGACGCCCACTCTGAGGAGGAAGGTGTAACAACTCCTGCTTCCAGCATAGCTTTGAGATGCCTCTCCTCTTCCCCTTGAAATCCGAGTGGAGTCCGTCTTACTGGCTGGCGTACTGGCCCAGCAGCTCCAGTATTTATTTTGTGTGTAACAGCTGTTAGGAAACCAAGGTCAGCATCTGAAACGGCAAAAAGAAATCTGTATGAGAGCAAGAGCTCAACAAATCGCTGTTGTTGTTCTTCATTTAATGTTCCACTTGAAGCAGCGTAAAGGGCTTGGAGGTGCTCAGGTAAGTCAGTGGCAGTTGACAGTCTTCTTAGTTCCGAATAAATTGTGTTATCACTCTGCTCTTGAACGCTACAGTCCTCTTCTTGCTCTGTATAATGTGATGAGCTCTCATCTGGATAGGTTTCAACCAAGAGACCAAGACAGGCTCCTTTCAGCAAGGTGGTCTTATTGCTGGAAAGATTGCAAAGCCTTACAATCACCCGTTGCTCCATGGTTGTGACAACACTTCCAGAAGCCACAGTTTCTGTGATCAGGTAGGGTTCCAAAACAGCACAGACACCAGGTTTTGGATTGTCAACTTCACCCCAGACAAGACATTCACTTTCTGGCGGTAACATTGTGTCTGTCTCCAGGACCACTCGTGCGACATGGTAGTCTGTTCCATCACCTCCGACAATCTTAGCGGGAACCAACTCTTCCTCAATGAAAACTCTGCCACTAGAATGGATTGTTACGTTTGCAGCCTGCAGGAGGTCTAGGCCCAAAAGAACAGAGTCACGTATCGGAGCCACAAAGACTTCCCATTCTGCACTCCATGTACCGATTTGGAATTTAACTTTTAGTCCAGCTTTGGCGCTCATGTCTTTCCCTGATTCTGCATTATGGAGACATGTCTGTGTTAAAGCTGTCTGCTTATTTAAGGGAAACTGCTGATACAAGGTTTCTGAGATAACCGTCGCTTCAGCTCCTGTGTCTACAACGGCTTTCACTGGAATGCTGTTCACAGTTGCATCAATGAGCAAGCTTGGGCCTCTACTTGTAGTGCGTCCCACCTGTGGTGTAGGGGACTGGCTTCTCCAGCTTACTACATCCCTTGGAGCAGTACTGCGGTTCTGCTCCTTACTACTTTGACTGGAGTTAGGTGGTGGGGTTGACAGCCTCACACACTCTCTGCGAAAATGTCCTTCTTCACCACAGTGATAACACAGACCTGTTCCAACACGGCTGGGACTTGGTGAGTAGGACTTGGTTTGTGCTGCTCCACTTTGTATGGGAGACCGACCTCGCCTCTTTTCCTGATTTGCTGCTTCCAGCTTTCTTGGCTCCTTGGCCACAGCATTGTCTAGTTTTGATTGCAGCTGCTCCATCTTCTCCATCAGGAGGTGAAACTGGTCAGCAGTCACATAGTTCTTACTAATTCTCTCCACTGTTTCTGTTAGGAATGCAGTTTTCTGCGAAAGAAGAGCTAGATGGTCTGCAGTGATATAAGTTGGACTCTGCACCCTGCGTGATGCTGCTGGAGTTTCACTGGACACTTCATCATCATCTGCCCAGGAAATACGCCTGGCTCTGCTTTTTGCATCAACATCACGTCCCACGGTGGCTCGATAATTGTGCTCATGGGCCTCTACAAGTCTTTGAGCCTCCACTAACGAATGAGGATCTCTGTTCATTACTTCATAAGCCACCTTTTGGTTACGAAGCCCCTTGAGGAAGAAATCTGTGGCAAGTTGATCTTGCAGATCAAGCTCCACACCAGGGTATGCTAAAGTGACTAAGCGTTGTACCTCTTCTGCAAACTCTGCTGCTGACTCTTTAAACTGGCGGAGTTCTCCCAGCTTCCTTCTAATTGTGGTTGGGGGGTCTCGCTGACCAAAACGTTGAGTTAGCTGCTCTTTAAGAAGAATGTAGTCTTCTCGAATATGCTCAGGAAGTGAACAGACATACTTAATTGCTGCCCCCCTCAGACATTCATGCAAATAATCCACTCTGTGGGCTCCACTCCAACCATACTTCCTGGCCTGCCGTTCAAATGGTACTAGAAACGATTCCCAGTCCCCACTACCATCAAAAATAGCGAGCTTTGCTCTGGGACACTCTTGAGGGATGGCTTGGCCTTGATGAGGAAGAATACTGTGTCTTTGTTCAACGGCGTATGTAGGTGGCAGTAGCTGAGAGCCACGCTCACTACTTCGATGTCTAACACTTGTCTCTATGGAGGGGGTAACTCTGGTGGGGCCTGAAGTACGTGCTCTCTGTTGTATGACTTCCAGCTCAGCAGCAAATGGCCCACTTGTAATGTTGCGTGACCTCTCTGGATTCTCTGAGGGCAATGGTGAATCAGAGTAAGGCATCCGCCTCTCTCTGACAGTAGGCTGTGAGCTCTCACGGGTGTCCCACCTGGGCGCAGTGGACATGGATGTTTGCGGGGCTTGGGTATTACTCGCAATGTGGTTCAATATTGGAGCCATCATCTTTTGCAGTTGCTCATTATTCTTGTTCTGACATTCGAGCATCACTTTCACCCAGTCTGGAGGTTGGTCAGGATCAGGGGCTGCTGCTGCCATTGCTCTTTGGTGTAAATCTTCCTGGGACATGTTTTAATATTTCTCTATTTACTATCTCTCTTGTTTCTATTGTTATTTTTCTCTCTCTTTCTTTTCTTTTTTTTTTTTTTTTTTATATTTATCTTATCTTTTTTTTTTTATTTTCTTTTTTATTTTTTTTTTTTCTTATATTTATCTTTTTTCTTTTTTTCTTTTATTATTATTATTATTATTTTATTTATTTTTTTTTTACAGTCAATTATCTTCACAGACGTCCTCCAGGAGCATTTATTTTTCTAATGCCTCTGACAGTTCACAGTGTAGTTGAGTCAACACAGTTCTCATCGGGCGCGATGACGTCAGCCACCTCGCGCCTCCGGCCTGGTCTTGAAGAATGGTGAAGCGTTTTTTTTTTTTTTTAATATATATATAGTTTTGTCTTAATTTGTTTTTCAGTCAGTTATCCTCACAGACGTCCTCGGAGCATTTGATTTTCTTAATGTCTCTGGCAATTTAGTGTAGTTGAGTCAACACGGTTCTCATCGGGCGCGATGACGTCAGCCACCTCGCGCCTCTGGCCTGGTCTTGAAGAAGCGCTAACAAATTAGCTTGCGACTGCAACATCCACTGTTGTCATATGTTATTTTGCCAATATCCAAAATCCCTCTGGGTTAATTTACGGAGTTTCAAACACATCCAGATAAATCCCCGCTTCTGACACCAGTTGTCGTGCTACTGCTTTGGGTCGATGCAGTGGGAAACGCGGGTGAAATGAGCCACGACAAGGGGATTCGTTCACAGAGTTTACTGTTCTGCACAGATGTAAGTCACAGTTCACAGCGCACTCACCAACAGTATCGTTCATGAACACACACTTTGTATGAAACTGATGTGGCTGCTAGGTGCTCTTGCTCCGGCACAGGACGGCAGTTTTCCGACGTGCGATGAGCATGCGAGCAACCCCAAAATCTAACTAAAGAAAAAAACGTAACTTTTACGCTCTATACAAAAGAGTGCGTAACTGAACAACCAATAAGAGACTAGATCACAGAAAGGGTAACTAAAATACTTAAAGGGGCCATGTTCTCTTTTCTACAATATGGTAACTGTTGTTTTAACGATGTCTGAGCTAGCATTATTTAGTATGTCACTCACGTTGCAAAAACCAAACAAAAGCAGGCTTTGGAAATCCATGCTTTTATATCAAGAAGTATTAATGGCTGTTCACGCAGAATGTGTTTTTCCATTCCACTGCACTGCCTTTCCATTGTTTTTCTATGTAAATGCGTGTTAGACGGATGTGTTCCACCGATGCGCTCACGTCTTTTGAAGCGTCTAGTGCATGACACAGTGTTCTAAAAACATGGAGCTTAAGTTAAACAAATTAAACTTTTGAAAAACACGTCTCTAAACTTCGCAGTTGTTTTTTTCTTGTTCCACTGCCCTGCTTCTCACGTTGTTACCCACAAAGAGTAGTTCTGTGTGAATAGCTTCTTAGAATTCAGTTAGAATGCCAATGCAGTAAAACCATTGTGTGTCTGTGAGAAACACAGTGGTATTTTGTTACTGAATGAATCTGCATTTTGTACATCCTCTGAGTGATTGATTCAATAACCAGTGATGGGGGTAATGCATTACAAATAACTTGAGTTACGTAATCAGATTTATTTTTTCAAGTAACTGGTAAAGTAATGCATTACTTTTTAAATTTACAACAAAATATCTGTTACTTTTTCTACTTTTTACTTTTTTTCTTGTTCTAGACTAAATGTGAACATCATTTACTCCTCTCACTTGCACAAAAACATTCAGTATTCCTCAAAATGAATAAAAACAGTGAAATGCAAACTCAGAATTTTATGAAAACCTGTAATAAACCTGTAATTAAATTACTTTATATTAATATTAAATATACTTTATGTATTTAATCTCACTTTATTAAACAATGTCTTTGCTGCTGACCTTCAATGATCTAATTAAACCATATTAATAAGCAAAAATTACTTTAGATTAGATTTAGAAATAAATGTGTTGAACTTCCTTCTCCTGTATCCTATTCTTCTTTAATTCAGAATGGCAGCACAGCTGAAAGGTTTGTTTAAGCTGCGCCCTCTACTGTACAGGCATAAATGTGTATTTCCTTCAGCCTGAGGCTTATTCATTTCACTTTTAGTGTGAAAGGGCTTTTACATTTGCCAAAAATAGAACATTTTTTTTGTTGTTTTAAAAAAACAAACAAACAAGCAAGCCCAGCCCAGGTGAGAAAAAGTAATGCAAAAGTAATGTAATTAGTTACTTTTTTAGGGAGTAATGCAATATTGTTTTCCCCCCAACACTGTCAATAGCCCATTCATAAAGACACGTGCTGCATCCAAAATCACATACTGTCTGAGTAGGTACTACATATGAGTTTGAATTTACTTCATGACCGGTAAAATGTACATTGTATATAGTATGAATATGGGTAGTATAAATGAAATTCAGACGTACTACATTGCTATGTCACGTGACCTACCAGCGTCAGTTGTGTCGCTTCACTGCCATTCATAAGCTGTGTCCCAATTCAGAGGCTGCATCCTTCGAAGGACAAGGACTTCAAAGGCCACGCCTTCGAAGACCACAAAGGCTGGACCGAGCATTGTCATTGGTGCACTCTGAATCTTGGGATAGGCTTGGCTTCGAAGGATCCACTCGTTCTATCCTTCACGGCACAGGAAAAGGATGCATTTATAGGCCATATTCAAAGAAGCCTTTGTATTGGGACAGCCTTTGTCGCACCGCTGTGATGCATTCAGCCTTCGAATGCAGTTTTCAAAGGATGCAGCCTCTTAATTTGGACACAGCAATAAATTCTCTCCCATGGCCTCACAAGTGTCCATCAAATGCAGACTCCAGAATCTCAGAGTAGGTCATCTGGGTACTTTTCGCCTACTATTTTTCAAACACTATGTATTCAGACATATTACTCTTTTGCTGTACTGAAGCCTTTGTTTTTGGACGCAGCAAGTCACTTGCTTCCTTTCTGAATGAATTTGCTGTTTTGAACAAATCGTTTGAATGAATGATTCAATGACTCACTCATTAAGACAGGGACTTGCCGCCACCTACCTCCAGTTTTATTTTCATATTTAATTTTTTTTTTTAAATAATTCATATTACAATATGTAATATTCAATATTTTGTTTTTAAAATCTCATAGAATTATTAACGCAATTGTAATTTCAGTGTAAATGTGTTTATGCCACATCTGCATTAAACAGTCTGTGTAAATACATCTAAATGCCACGTCAGATGCAACTTCACAAAAACAGCAAAAAATTGTCTAATTATTGTTATCAACAAAATAAGAAAAATCAAGATTTTTTTGTCAATATCGCACACCCCTAATAGGTTCTAGAGCTTGACAGAACCCTTTAATGTTCTAGAACAGGGGTGTCCAAACCTGCTCCTGGAGGGCCACTGTCCTGCAGAGTTTAGCTCCAACCCCAAATAAACACACCTGAACCATCTAATCAAGGTCTTACTAGCCATACTCCAAACTTCCAGGTGGATGTGTTGAGGTAAGTTGTAGCTAAACTTTAAAGGACAGTGGCCCTCCAGGAGTAGGTTTGGACACCCCTGTTCTAGAATATTTTTTCCTAACAGTCCGTAATCTTTAGCAAATCTCAAAATGAATACCAATTTTTCATACTGTACATGTTGCCCACATTTACTTGTAGAAATTAAAAAGATTTATTTTTAGTTTTAGAATAAAGTAGTATAGAATTTTAATTTCGGTTGAAATTAATGGTTAAATGGAGTCTCAGAAGTCATTCATTTTTAATTAGAGTTGCCTTTTTGAGGCTCACAAGCAAACATTGGCAATGCAAGCTGAGCAGAGTTTGGGGGTTAGGTGCCTTGCTCAAGGGCACCTCAGTTGTGGGTAATGAGAGTGGAAGAGTTCATTCATTCCCCCCACCTACATTTCCTGCCAGTACTGAGACTCAAACCCATGACCTTCAGGTTACAAGTCTGACTCTCTAACAAATGGCTACCAGTCAGAGTACAGACAGAGGAAGTCAGGTGATTTGCCTGTAGTTCAGTGTTACCCAACTCCAGCAATTAATTCAGTGTGGATGCACCTTAAGTTTCTGCAAAGAACCATTGGAGAATATTTATTTTTAACAGTATAGAATATGCATGTATTCTGGACTTAACCCAAGATCTTGGTATTCCATTTCTGGAAGTTAATTCTTCTGTACAGGTTCAACCTGAGGTCTCAATGGTACAATCTTTTTTTATGTTGAGTCACCATAACATGCTGTTCATGAAGGGAAATAGACAGTAAGGAGAGAGAATGTGATGTGTCATGAGCTCTTGTGCCTTATGTGACTCTATGTGAGTTGTGTGTGTGTAATGGATTGAGAAGTATTTTATTGGGATGGCAGTTGTCAGGGTGCGCTAGTGTAGCACATTCCTGCCTGGGTTGTCAAGGACTAGCTTACATGTCACGCTTGTCTATTGAAATGACTGTCGCACATATTAAATAACTATACTACTGCAGCATCCCATGAACGTTGTGACAGGGAGGTCTGACATGAATCCTAAACACTTCACGCCCAGTGAGGTGAATTTGATGGTGCTAAATCGTTACAATAATGTCCGACAGCAATTGCATACTGTCATATATCTGTCAAACTCTGGCAGGAAATCTCACTGAAGACTAATTGCGGAAATATTTACCCAGTGTTGCTCAGTCTAAGGGCATATCTCTCTGTCTTTTCCTCCCTCTCATTGCCATTTATTTTGCATGTTTTTATCTTCTTCTATCTCTCAGAAGCATTAACTGTGTGATGTTCCTTGTATTATCCATATCAAATACAATCCATCTTTCTATCAAGGACAACAGACGTAGGACAGATAGTCCCTCCTGAAAACCTTCCCCCACCTCATGCCATTATCTTTGCCATCCCTGTCAGTTTTACATCCTCTCTTATGTGTCGTTCTCATCTTCATCTCTGTTATCCTGTTTCATCCTATGTCATGTTGTCCCTAGTCTTGCAAAGCCAGACTTTTGACTCAAGGCAAAAAGTCTGGTTGTCATTGCAGCTTATTCTGCCCAAGAACCGCCCACCTAGACAGGAAAAGACAGTTTGATTGACATCAAAAAGCAACCAACCAGTTTTAAACCTGAGTATTCCATTTTCTCTGACACCTGACACTGTTTGCTATATAGTATTTTATCTAATTCTCTGAGTATGAATTTCTTTTGATTTCATCCCACAGCACAGTTCAACTTGATTCCTGTGGGTCTGCGGATAGTGGCAATTCAGGGAGCGAAGACTGGTTTCTACCTGGGCATGAACAGCGAGGGATATCTCTACACTTCTGTAAGTGACTAAATGCTCTTTTAAGGATTGATGATTATCATAATTAGAATAATTATGCTGGTGCCCTCCATGTGTCTCCACAATAATGATTCACAGATAATTGACGATGTGCAGCTTTTAGAGAGGTAAATAATTATGCAGACAGTTTAATTAATCTCCTCATAATAAAGAGTTTTGGCCAAACAAAGTGGTATGAAAGAAGATGGCGTAATTAGGACGATGTGGACTCTTTCTTTGGTGCTGAAAACGTCAGGCTTTGTTTATGGCATAAAGTTACCCATTCTGGGTCTTGCATTGAAGATTTTTGACTCTCTCCATGGTGCTGAATTTGTAGGTTGCTCTCCATGGTGCTGAACCTCTCTGGTTATATCATGGGGGCCCAATCCTCTTTCTGCAGGGCCACTATCCTGCAGAGTGTACCTCAAATACTAAATAAACACGCCTAAACCAGGTAATCAAGATCTTTAGGAAGACTAGAAACGTTCAGGTTGGTGTGTTGGAGCAGGTTTGAGGCAACCCTCCAGTAGCCGAACTGGACACCCCAGGGCATCAGAATCTTCTTTTTTTTTTTTCAGATTTTGGAGCTCTAATTTCACAACACCAAATAAAATGGTTCAATATGCAGTTCTGTATAGCTAGACTACCGTTCAAAAGCTTGAGGTCTGTATGATTTTTTTTTAATGTTTTTTTAAAACAAGTTTCTTATGCTCACCAACAAAACAGCAATATTGTGATATGTCTATGTAGATTCATGATGTCTAAAACATCCAGTTAATAAAATGTTCAAACAAACTCTTTATTAAAAGTCACTGGACTACATAAAAACAACTTGACAAGACTTTGGTTGGAGCATGGTGTTTGGATGAACACCGAAACGTCATCAACTTGTTTTTATGTAGACCAGTGACTTTTAATAAGGAGTTTGTTTGAATATTGTGAAATATTTCTATTTCTATTTTAATACAAAATAATATATAATTTATTCCTGTGATGGCAAAGCTGAATTTTCGTGTCAAATGATCCTTCAGAAGTCGTTCTAATATACTGATTTGGTGATCAAGAAACATTTCTTGTTGTTATCAGTTTTGATAAACACAGTTGCTGCTAAGTGTTTTTGTGGAAAACGTGATACAATTTTTCAGGGTTCTTTGATACATCTAAAGTTCATAAAATAGAAGATAAATAGAAAGAACAGTGTTTATTTAAAATGGAAATCTTTTGTAACATTATAAATGTCTTTGTCATATTTAACTGTTTATTAATGCATCCTTACTGAATGAAAGGGTTAATTTGTTTTTCTTAAAAAAAAAAAAAAAAAAACTTAGCCAGAACAGTTTTGAACGGTAGTGTATTTAGCCACAAAACATTTAAAAAAGATTAACCTCACTTGAAAAGCAACAACATAAACAGAGTTATACATTCTTAGAGGATATGAGAAATCTCTTGTGGTTCTAACATTTCGAATCCTGTTTTAAATGTACTAGATACCCTATAGCATGCGCTGTGCTGTCCCAAAGGTCAGTCTTTCCCAAAAAAATAAAAACAATAACAAAGGATTAGCCCATACAGTGTGACCAATTACCCAAATTGTGCTTGATATGGAGTAGAGTGGAAAGCAGCAGCATTAGCAGGCAAGGTGGAGCAGATATTTAGACTGTGTCACGGCTAGAGCAGGATAAAGAGAACAGAGAGCTTGATGAGACAGCTCTCAGAGAGAGATATTGAGTGTGTGTTTGTTAAGCTGTGTATATGTGTGTGTGAGTGTGCATCCCAGAGCTGCCGATTAGAATGCGGGGATGAGAGAGCTTTTGTCTCCTGCCTCTCTGTGAACTGAGAAATGAGGGGATTTTCTTCTCAGAAGTGGAGAGCGGCATTTGGTTCAAAGGCAACTGACTCTAATTCAGAGCCTGTGTAGCTTACCGATGCGCTGCAAGCTTTGGGACATCCTGCCCTGTGTTGCTATCCTAAAACTGTCCATCTCCCCTCCCCTTTTTATGTCTTAGGTCTGGTCTGTCTGTCCTGTCCCTGTCATTTTCACCGTTTCCTTTCATTTGGACTCGTCCTTAATAGATTTGTCCTTTCCGTGCTAGCGTAACCATCTGAATTTGTCCTCTCTGTGCCCTATTCCAGTCTTTGGCACTCAAACAAACATTATTTTTGCTTGCAGTCGAATCAGAGAACATTACATGGAATTCTGGGTAAAATTGTGTATTTTAATCAATGTCAGGGGGGTTATGTAAGGAGATTAATTTAGGAATGATATCTATGTTTACAATGCTGCTTAACTGGCATCTGGATGCAGGAAATTATTACTGGGTTTTGTTATATCACCAGTGTGCGCATAAGATTGTTTAAGCGTACGTGAGGGTTTAAATGCGAGTGCAAGTGTGTGTATGATAACCATCGGCTTAGAGAAAGCGCGTGTAACGGAACAGACAAATGTGTGAGAGAGGCTCAGAGACTCGGAGGACACAGCCAATGGGGAAACACCTCATTCCCCGGAGCATTTTTCTCCTCCGCATGCTCCCGTTCCCCTCCCCTCCTCTCCTCACTGCAGCTAAAGAGAAGGTCATTCATAATATGCCACTATATTGTCAAGCTCTATAAGTATCTCATTGTAATAAGCCCACGTAAATTAGACGAGCTGCCTCAGGGATTGTGCTCTTCTACCATATAATGGATTTCATACATCCCCTTGGGCAGACATTCTTCATGTCCTCATCCAGTGTTTGGTGCAAAGCCTGTAATGACCATTAAGGTTTAAAATGCACCATCAAATCTGGAAGGGGCAATTCAGCTGCATGATTTAAAAGGTTAAAATCCACTAAATTTGCAATTATGACAATATGCCATTGTCATTTACTTTTGAATATGGCACATCTATAAAATACAAATGTTGTGAGATCTCCTTTTTCTATTTAGTATTTTACGTTGGATGGCGCATAAGGAACAGATGTTTTATGGTAATATAACCTTACTTTTTATATATTAATACTCTTAACTGCCAAAATAACATTTGGAAGCCCTTATCCTCAATATCTGATGAAAATTGTCCATGATGGTTATTTGCATCCCCTAATGTAATTAGAAATAGATTGATAGAGATTTATGAGATTTAAGATTGATGAGATTTAATTTGTTTAATTTGTTGGGTTTAATCAAAAAAAAGAGAAACATTCCATCTTAAATAAAACCTGGAAATATGTATATATAATATAATTTATTATAATTTATCATAATATTTAAAAAAAAAAAGAAAAATTAACATTTTTGGTCCCACTTTATATTAGGTGGCCTTAACTACTATGTACTTACATTTAAATTATTCATGTGATACAATGCACTTATTGTGTACATGTTTTTACATTGTACTTATATTTTAAAATACCTGCATGTAATTACATCTTTAATGAATTTCTGTAATGACATTATAATTACACTGTTGACCCATCCCTTCCACCTTAACCCACACTTAAACCTACCCATACTACCAAACCTGACCTCAATAGTAGCAAAAGTGTTTTGCAATACAATATGAACACAGTAAGTACACCATATTGCTAAAAGTTTTGGGACGCCTGCCTTTACGTGCACGTGAACTTTAATGACATCCCATTCTTAATCCGTAGGGTTTAATATGGAGTTTGCCCACCCTTTGCAGCTATAACAGCCTCAACTCTTCTGGGAAGGCTTTCCACAAGGTTTAGGAGTGTTTATGGGAATTTTTGACCATTCTTCTAGTAACGCATTTGTGAGGTCAGGCAAGAGTGTTGGTGAGAAGGCCTGGCTCGCAGTCTCCGCTCTAATTCATCCCAAAGGTGTTCTATCGGGTTGAGGTCAGGACTCTGTGCAGGCCAGTCAAGTTCCTCCACACCAAACTGGTGTACTGGTGCGCAGTCATGCTGGAACAGGAAGGGGCCATCCCCCAAACTGTTCCCACAAAGTTGGGAGCATGAAATTGTCCAAAATGTCTTGGTATGCTGAAGCATTAAGAGTTCCTTTCGCTGGAACTAAGGGGCCAAGCCCAACCCCTGAAAAACAACCACTAACAGTTGACCGTGGAATATTTACTAGTGAGAAAATTTCACAAATGGACTTATTGCACAGGTGGCAACCTATCACGGTACCACACTTGAATTCACTGAGCTCCTGAGAGCAACCCATTTTTTCATAAATGTTTGTAGAAGCAGTCTGTCTCATACACCTGTGGCCATGGAAGTGATTGGAACACCTGAATTCAATGATTTGGAGGGGTGTCCCAATACTTTTGGCAATATAGTGTACATTGTACTTATTTTTAATGTAAGTACATAGTAGTTAAGGCCACATAATATAGTGGGACCAAATTGTTATTTCCATTTGTGGAAAAATCATTTAACAACAAGTCATGGAAAATGTGCTCCAAAATATTTCAGCAGCTAAATATTTCTCTTGTGTTGAGCAAAACTTTTTTTCAACCAGATTGTTCCTTTGAGAGTTGATTATTTTTAGTTAATTGGTCAAACATATCGCAAAATAGTCTGAATAATTCATTAGCCATAACAGTCTGAATCAAAATGATTTTTAGAATCCTACACTCTTAGAATCCCACACAAAAATAAAGGTTCCAAAAGTGGGGTTTCGCAGTGATGCCAGCATAGAAGAACCATTTTGTGTTCCCCAAAGAACCTTTCAAAAGTTCTTAAAGAATCATTTTTTTTTTTCTTAGTGTGAAGAACATTTGAAAAGTTTCCATGGATGATAAAGGTTTTTTATTGGAACCATAGATCCCAATAAATAACCTTTATTTTTAAGAGTGTAATTTTAAGAGTGGAAATTCATTGGTCAAAAACAGGGAACCCCAATATTCTGTCATCATCATTACATATATTGTATTTTCTTTCTTCCACTGAACACAAGAGGGTATTTTACAGAATGTATGAGCTTCTCTTTTCTAGACTAGTGTGGATGGTAACTGTCAAGCTCCAAAAAGAAAAAAAAAAAAGCATAATCTTACCCATATGATGTTATATTAGCATTAGTATTTATTTATTGGACATTATAAAACACCACCAATTTTCATATGTAAAAGCTGCTCGGAAACGTATCTTTTTTTCTATGAAAGAAAGAAAGTCAGATTGTTTGTAATAACATGAGGATGGGTAAAAGATGACCGAGTTTACATTTCTGGTTGAACTATTCCATTGATTTCCAACCGTACAGAGATCAGCACTGAGCTGAAAACTTTCCAGCAGCCTTCATTGTTCTGCGTCTTTAACTATCCAGGCAGCACTTGTGTAGCCCTGGAGAGCGATGGGGAATGGACTACTGAGGGAATCTCCACACTATTGGTCTACGGTAGAGGGGGTTGTGTGGGCATTGAGGTTCTGTGAGATACCTGTTGTGGAGTTATGAAAATGGTTTCCTGATAAAAATAGAGCCTGGTCCCGTCCTGACCCATTTTATAGACAGTATGCTCTGGAAAAAGCCCTCCTGGGCTGAGCGAGAGAGGGTGAGAAAGAGAACACGAGAAAGATATGGGGAGTGGGAGGCGCTGACACAGTTGTAAGGTTCCTGACAGAAATAGTTATGGGCCTGTTGCCATGATCAGCCATTATTCAGACGACACAAGCTTCGATTTAAAACTACTCAGCTTCAAACAAAGTTTCTACCAGTTAACTTACAGTATAATGGCATTGTGTGAGCACAATAGGTGCATGTGTGGGTGTGTGTGATTGTGTGACCTCAGACAAGATGTGTATAGTGTGTGTTGTGGTGCCTTTATCTCAAGTTTGATAAATGGTTTCTATAGACTCTCTCCTCTGCAGATGGTATTGAGATTCAGAATGCTTCCGTCACTGAGATGCAATCACACCTATCATACTGCAGACTCAAAGAGAGACATGTGGTTTGTAAAGGTAAATGAGAAGCCAGAAACATACCGATATGAATCCAAACTAAAACACATGCAATTGCTTCCAAACACACCTCATTCCCAGCATTCCCTCACAAGTCGACGAGGGACTGAGAGAGAGAGAGAGAGAGAGAGAGAGAGAGAGAGACAGAAGTGTAAGTGATTCAGTAATCTTCTCCTTCCCCCTTGCAGGTAATGAACTGCAGATTGTAGCTGTTCATCCCCATAAACCCTCTGCGGCATTTTAAGCTGCCTCCATTTCTCAGAAGCCCCCTTATGAACCCTAGCACCCTTCAATTGAGAATCTTGTTATTCTGTGGCCTCTCTGTCTTTGCCCAAGGTGATCTCATTAGTATTCGTAGGTATATTTGAATGTGTTGATAGACACTAATATGTATGATATCTTGTATATATGTTTTAGAGACATACTAATCTTCCCATGTCCTCTGACAACTACTTAGAGCTAAAATTTCTGGAATATTTCAGAGTGAATGTGTTCAAAATGTAAGACTTGATTTTCCTGCTAAGACCAAAAGCTGAGAAAAAGCCCCCCCTCCCCTCCCACTATGTGTACGCATTTCTTACTCTTAGAGTCATCTTTGAGCAAT
This sequence comes from Ctenopharyngodon idella, assembly GCF_019924925.1. Lineage (NCBI taxonomy): Eukaryota > Metazoa > Chordata > Actinopteri > Cypriniformes > Xenocyprididae > Ctenopharyngodon > Ctenopharyngodon idella. Next base: position 33,764,891 of record NC_067229.1, on the reverse strand, counting down.
TCATGTTTTGTGTTTATTAGAGACTGTCCTCCAAAAAAATGACCTATTGATCGTTTTTCAACCACCTTATTACTACCTATATTTACGTTTTAAAGGCATGCGCCCTCTAGCTGGCGTAAAAATAATGACAGTGTCATGAAATGACGTATGACTGTCGTTACCCACCCCACCCATTTTACCTGACAAATAAAATGTTATATTTGATATATATTGGATTCTTCTGAAAGTCCATATTTCCGCAAATTTGCGTCAGGATAGATTCAAACTAAAGGCTCAATAAAAAGAGCATGTTGCACATCATGTGAGACCTTCGGATTTCTGTCTATCACTGACTTAGCAAGTTGCAGTATCGTGACTAAGAAAACTGTGTTTTTATATGAACAAGCATGTGGCGGTTCGACTCAAATGCATTAGTAAACTCTGCACCCTCTGACGAAGTATCAGAAACTGACAAATTTGTGATCGTGGAAGTACATAGTCGGCTGATGTAACTTCCTGTGTGATATCGGGTCCATAATGAACGAATAATTGAAAGTACGGGATACCCAGAATAATCAAATGTCTAAATTAATACATGACCAATGATTAATTCCTTAATTAGAAACACGATCTAAGAGTAATAATCATTTGAAATTGGAGTCAGATTAAACGAGCAGCTAAAGTAAAATTGAAACTAAATTCTAAAAATTGAGTGAACTTCACAGGGGCGCTGAAAAGACATACACGCATTATACCTTCGCCCAGGCCGTCGGAATCCGTTTTTGGGCCGACCAGGGGGTCCTTACAAAACATATACAGTAGTGGCCAAAAGTGATGTCTGGAGGGGATATTTGCACAATATTTGCTTTTAATGACGCTTCCGGTTCTATTAAACAATCAAAATATGATGAATATGTTATACTGGGAAGAAGAATACACTAAACTTGGTTAAGGTATTAAAATGACAAAATTATTTGGCAAGAAAGGCAAACTCCAGCATATAATTAAATATGGGTTTTATTGCATTATGCAAAAAGGCATATAAAAACAAAAAGCTCACAGGAAATAAAGTATAAATTGACTACAATGTAATCAGTTGGTAATATTTTGTTGGTTCTCGCTTGTTTTTGATTGCAGCAGCCATTCTCCTGGGTATTGACTCACTAGACTTGGCGCATGTGTCGTGTTCAACTTCTTTCCAATCCTCCTTAAGTTCTTCCCAAAGTTGAGCTTCATTGGAAGACCTGCATGACTTATCACAATTGAGGTTTATAATTTCCCAAAGGGATAATTCACTCAAAAATAAAAATAAAAATTGTCATCATTTACTCACCCTCATGTTGTTCCAAACCTGTATGAGTTTCTTTCTTCTGTTGAACACAAAAGAAGATATTTTAAAGAATGTTGGTAATCAAACAGTTGAAGATAGCCTTTGACTTCCATAGTATTTTTTTTCCTGCTATGGAAGTCAAAGGCTAACTTCAACTGTTTGATTACCAACATTCTTTAAAATATCTTCTTTTGTGTTCAGCAGAAGAAAGAAACTCATACAGGTTTGGAACAACATGAGGGTGATTAAGAGATAACAAAATTTTCATTTTTGGCTGAACTATCCCTTTAAGCTCAAGGGACTGAGGAGGCCACTTAAAGGGTCAGTTCACCCAAAAAAGAAAATTATATCAATTATTACTCACCCTCATGTCGTTCTACACAAATAAGACCTTCGTTCATCCTCGGAACACAAATTAAGATATTTTTGATGAACTTTTTAACAATATCTAGTGATGGCCGATTTCAAAACACTGCTTCGAATCTTTTGTTTCGAATCAGCGGTTCGGAGTGCCAAAGTCACGTGATTTCAGCAGTTTGGCAGTTTGACACGCGATCCAAATCACTGATTCTAAACAAAAGATTCGAAGCAGTGTTTTGAAATCGGCCATCACTAGATATTGCTGAAAAGTCGTTATTTTGTTTTTTTGGCGCACAAAACATATTCTTGTCGCTTTATAATATTAAGGTAGAACCACTGTGCTCACATGGACTGTTTTAAATATGTTTTTAGTACATTTCTGGGCACTGACAGTGTAAATTAACTTGCTGGCAATAGAGGCCTCGCTGAGCCATCGGATTTCATCAAAAATATTTTAATTTGTGTTCCAAAGATGAACGAAGGTCTTACGGGTGTAGAACAACATGAGGGTGAGTAATAAATGACATAATTTTCATTTTTGGGTGAACTAACCATTTAAAGACTTCAAAATGCTGAGCATGAACACTTTCATTCCATGATAATCATCTGTAGTTTAATACATTATAAAACACTGCATGTCTTGTATTAAAATGGATGTTTTGTATTTTTAATACAATTTTCTGTAAAAATGCCTGTACTCAGTGGCAGTCAAATAATGAGTCACTAACAGCAGATTTGTCTTAACAGTTCATTCATCACACTGGAAATGGAAAGGTCAAGTCGAGTGCACTGCACAGTGGGATACAGTATCTCATGCTGCGTTTTATGGTTTTATACTGTACATTTTATAAAATCTAGTTCATCCAGGCAATCTATGCATACAGAAAATGCACATACTGTGCATTCATATTATATACTGCAGAAAATGTATGCTAGTATGCTATTCTAAATAGCCTGGAAACAACGTGTCATTGGTGTCACATCAGTTCTGTCAATCTTTCAACATCACAAAACAATGAAAACATGAAGTCAAATTAGGTAAATGAGTTAAAAAATCAATGTGATGGTGTTAAACATATTTAATTAATCTCATTTATTATAAATACAATATAAACAACCTATTCAATTAATCGTTGAACCTTAATAGATTCATAAACATTTGAAGTGTTTAGATGCTGTCAGCACTTTGATATTGCAAATGTACATGTGCTCCACACTACATATGAATAAAAATGAGATCCATTTTCTTTGCCTCATGCTTATTAGTAGTACTTCCTGGTTGTCCCCCCATCGATAGCCCCTGCTCATTAAAACAGGAGATGCCATCTAACATTCCATAACATAATTCTTATTGACAGGGACCCTCCATTCATCACTCAAAACAAAGATAAATGCCATCAGCGGTCTGAAATAGTCCCGCCCAGACTCGTCAGCTGCACAACCATCAGTAAACGTCACCATAGGCAGAGCGTAAATTGATTTTGACCTTGCCTACATTCGTTTCATCCATCCATTGATGTTTCCTAATGTAGCCCTGCATGCTTTATAGACTTATGTAATGTTGTATGTCACTGAACATCTGCCGAACACACAAACTTACAACAGTGAATCTGTCTTCCCACACATATATGTATAAGTGGGAAGACACATTACACGTATGTACACACATGCATTCAAGCGCAAAGATTAACTGAGGCATAAACATATTGGGTATAAAAAACACACATACACAAACACTCGCCCATGAAACGTAAGCCCCATTAAGGAGCTTTATGTTGAGATATTATCATGGACGAGACTGGCTCCAAATAACATATACAGACAGAGATTACAGCACTGTAGGGGCCACTTTCGGTCAGACAGCATCAAATCCGGAGAGGAAACTAAAGTGTCAGGGTTTAGCTTGGTTAGCATGGTCCAGTTAGCCCCTGCTGGTGAATACCGTTACTACATCTATTTACGGGTGCGTCTCAATCAACTCCCACACTTCCTATGTTGTGAAACAGTATATTGTGTACACAAACTCGGCCACTGGTAAGGACCCTGGCTCACTACACATTGGGACACTGACATCAACATGACAACTGTACAACATCACTACTGGTATTTATGAACAACAGCAGAACTGATATCTATTTTTTTTATGTTATTTAAAGTACATTATGATAAATACTTCGCTTGTTACATATACACGCAACATTTCAGCCATAAAAAAATTATGTTAGCTAGATTATGTTCATTATGTCTAGTGATGTATGCTTATGCTGACTTATAATTAAATAATGGTTTGTATTTTAAGAAACATCTATCACGTGTTTATGTGCAGTGAGTTGGCTCAAGTGATTTATGTTTCACTCTTTAGAACTTCCGTTAAGGGAACATAGTGAGCATCGTGGTGCATTGTGGGACTTTTTAGGGAGCAAAGGTTTCAGTGAACTGGAAGGATTTTGCGATTGAGACAGCCCTTGAAATGGCCGACACCCTGTTCAGTGCCCTGACTACTGAACAAGGGAGCAGATTGAGACTCTTTCTCTATAGAGTGCTGCAGGGATGATGTAATTTTGTCAGCCAAAACCTGAAAATGGGTTTGCATTTTAGTACTTCCGGTTCCACCATCCCGAAGTCAATGGGTTTTTCGAATGGGTTTTTGGATAAATGCTTGAAATAAAGTCCATTGTTAACAAAAGCTCAAGATATTTTCATGTTTTATTCTGCAACATCAAATACATAGTAATAATACCCCCTTGTTAATTTTTTTTAAACTTTTACTTGTCTTGAAAAAGGTCGTTGTTAACAAGTGGCTAAATGGGACTACAGAGGTTGTCGAGGACATTAAACGTCATCAGCCAAACAGGTAAACTCATCTACTCACTAGTCCGCTTTCACAGCCTCATAATGTTTATAATTGCGCTCTTGCAAAATATTCAAACGCAAAATTTCAGGAAAAATGTTTAGAAATAAAGACTAAAAGAGTTGTCGGAAGCTTAGTGATGGTGATATTGAAGTAATGTGACTGCGGTGTAGCTTGTTTATAGCCTACATTTAGCTTTTTATTTCTGTTGATAGTATTTAGGCTTCAAAATTCAGTGTAAGAATCATTAACTTTTGTTGGTCACAGACCTTGCTTTATGCATTAATCCAAAAGCCAATGGAAAAATCCTATTGGCTTTTTGTTAAGGGAACCAGGGTGATGCTAACTTACGGGTTGGCCTACAAAATCACGTCATCCCTGCAGCATTTTATTGACGGCCATTTAAAAGTACCCATCTTTTCTAACTAAATCAGATACTAAAAACAAATATTTTGCAAGTACAACACTTTTTTTACAGCATGCGTATAATTCATTAGCTGCTGGCTATCCAGTTCCTCTCTTTCTTTTTCCGTTCTCCGCCAGTGCCATAGGCCTACTACACTCACAGGAAGTATGGCACTCATTTATAGCTTGAGTTGTAACTTTGGTTTCCCAGTGTTCCTTTGTGGCCGAGATACTTGTTTCGTGTGTTTCGCATGATCTTGAGATGAAGGGCATATTTCTCTGTCTACTTCCTGTCTCGGTGTAACGCCTATAGCTGTAGTCATGGATTTGGGACTAATACAAAGTTTCACTGAATAATGCATGTGTCTTTGAAATAGCATAATTGATATCAATTATTCAACCGTGTCTCCAGCATTGTGTTACGTTTCCAGAACTTCCTGCTGAGAATCTAATGGACACAGAGGTCACGTTGGTCTCAAAATTTCAAGAAAATTTCAAAGCTGCAAAACTTTGCAAAAAGCTTGTTGTATGTCTCTTACAAGCATTAAAGTGAGTTTAAAAAGTGTCGTATTGTATGCTTTTCTTGTCGTTGGCAGTTTTACGTCACTGTTAAATTTTTCATCATCTTTTAGTTATTGTTGTGATGGGCGTTAAAGGTGCGACAGGCCTAGTGGAACATTGCAGATTGCTCTTTGTAGCACTTGAGTGGGTGCTGTAAACTGCCCCCAAGTAAAGTGTTTCTGAGTTTGCCATGTGGCAGTAACAAGGTCATTAACTCCACTTCGACAAGAGATAGTAACAGCACAGTAGTCGGATCCCACACCCTCCGTCTGTCAATTTCATGCTCTCTGAACCAAGAGCTGTGAGAAGAAGCTTGCAAAATGTCTTGAATTGGGACGTCATATCAGGTCCCATGGTGATTGAGGAGTGTGTTGGACACATGTTTTGTTGAGTCTGCATGTTTGCTAGTATCTGTAGTTCAAACTTCAAGAAAAAAACATTATATAGTACATTTCCAAGTCAGTACTGTAGCTATCTGAAATATATATTGTTTTAAGAAATGGATAACATGTGGCACATATAGTACTTTTGAACAGCCTGCATGAAGAAATTGTTTGTTTTTTTTTAAGCAAGAAAAAGCAATGATATCTCTCAGTCTGAAGGACATTAGAAGGTGAAGAGGGTTTCTTCAATTTATAAGTTCATGGTAAATTTTCATATCATATGCTGTAAGTCACACAAAACCTTAATTAATCCCTGTTTAACTGTCATTGGTACATTAAACACTTTGTTGCCATGTGTCGGCATAAATTAGTCTATAGACTGTCCAAAACTGTATATGGTGTCACATTAGTCATGGCCTAATGATTAGAGAGACAGACTGGTTACCCGAAGGTTGCGGGTTCAACTGAGGAAGGCACCTAAGCAATGCACCTAACCCCCAGTCGCTCCCCGGGTGCCACTGCAAAATGGCTGCCAACTGCTCCGGGTGTGTGTGTGTCCACGGTTTGCTGTGTGTGTTCACTACTCTCTGCTCCTAATGTGTGTGCATTAACTTTGGATGGGTTAAATGCAGAGGACAGATTCTGAGTATGGGTTACCATACTTGGCCTTCACATGTCGCTTTATTAAAGTATTTATTATAAAAGTTAAATCAGAAAAAAATATAAATATATTTTTCTGAATTCATATGATAAATTAGTCACACCATATTATAGGCTGTGTTTAGTGTAGATTGAATTTCAGATTCAAGAAATCAATATTTACATAGAAAGTACTTAGAGTAACTTCTTATTTAGGTATCCACACATTTCAATTATAATTTTAATTAATTATATTAAATAATAATCATCAAATTCATTTACACAAACCTTGTATTTTGCTTTTTTATTTTTTATGTCTGTATTATGTATGTATGCACACAAATATATATATATATATTATATGTCTGTGTATGTATGTCTATATAACAGTTAAAAAAAATTCTTCGAACTTAATTATATTTTAATATATTTTAGTCATATTTTAGTCATTTAACACATATATCAAGGATGCTTTTGGTTTCATTATAATCCAGTGGTGTAATGCAAAATCATTTAGTTTGACATTCAGAATAATTTATAATACTAAATATATTTAAAAAAAATATATTTTGGACAAAAAAAAAATATGCAAATTAAATATATGTATAACAAATCTGTCACCATCAGAATTTTAATTTTTATAGTTTGCTTTGTCATAAGCTTAAAGTACACACATTTGAAAAGTTAAGAAATTCTTCAGAGATTCTAAAAGCGATTTCATGTTTTTATAGTAGAATAAATTGTCACAATATATGACTGTCTGTGTATGCCTAAAATTCCATAAATCATATACATTTCTATGTAGCCGAGTGGTAAGAAAAAACAACAACTTTTCATTGTTAAAGTCCATGTGAAGTAGAAGATGTGACTGACTTTAGTATTGTGACATATTGTAAAATGGAAGATTAAATGAGGAAAAAATTGAGGGTGGAGCTTAATTTTAGGGCACCACCTCACCATTTCTAACTTGGATGTTCCACCCAAGCCGTCAAACTGACGTCATCAGAGAATTTACAGAGAGGGAAGCATGCTTTCAGATTTTGAATCTTTTTTTTTTTTGATGACCAAGTTAAACAGATTCAATCGGACACTTGCATGCAAAAGGAAAGAAATGGAGGGAGGCAGCGAGGAGGAGGAGAAGGGGAGGAGAGGGGGAGGGGTGAGGGGAAGGTCAGAGTGCTGCTCTGCATAATAAAGATCTTGGCATCGTCGTCGGGATTCTCCACACGCAGGCTGGATATTACCTTTTTCTCCACATGTCATTCCAACCCATTCCACCAGACACGCAAGCTGAAGGAGGCTGTCTAACTCCTTCAAGAGTCAGAGCAAATGGATTAGCTTTTTATTTAAGCCCATAATCATGGCTACTCAATGCAAACTCTCCCACGCACAGATAGGAGCTGGTCATCTAGGTCAGGGGCTTTCAAACAGGAGTCCAGGGACCTCAAGGGGGCGCAAGAAGGTGCTAGGGAGACCATAAAAAATTTAAGACGAAGAAGATGTTACAAAATGTATCTTTAGGGCTGTTAATGATAATATGTGCACTTAAGATATCAAATGAAATATTACATAAATTATTTATTTTCCAAATCTGATATTATGATTAAATACTATTCCTTTCTAAAGACTTCTCAGAAATTATGAGATTAGTTGTGATTACTGCATTGACAGCACTAGTCTTTAGTAGTTAGATTTTAGTAATATTTTTTCTAATCATATAGATTTCATATATATATATATTGAATTATTATTGATTATACAATTATATTTATATATCTTTTTTTTTTTAAGTGTTCATCTCAGAAATGCTTAATAAAAAGTAACTATTTTTAGAGAAAATTAGTAATAACAATTTGCTTAATCAATGAAAATATAAAAGCCATTTATTTAATTTTAGAAACCATTTTTCAATTTTGTTGTCTTTAAAATATCACAATTAATATTTTTCTGCTACTGTATTAATGAATATTTATATGTAAAAAAAAAATATATATATATATAGCTGAATTTATATTTTAGGAAGGGGGTCCATCCTAAGGAGACCATCATATTTGGAGGTTTTTGGCATCAAAATGTTTAAAAACCAAAACCTTCTGTTGACCCAACTTAGGTTGACTTTAGGACCTAAACTCCTGGGAGATGGTGTCAGAGTATAGAGATCAAGTTCTTAATGTCTTAAGATAGTACCACAAGCTATGATGTGATGCATGTTGTGTAGTAGGTCAAAGGTCAACTTTTGGGGCCTTTGCACCAGAGGAACCTTTTCATAGTTCCTAGAACTAATGGCAGAAGTACCCAATTTTTGGCGTGTTCGTACCGCACTAACTGGGAATGGAACACCTTTTGGTGGAACCAAATTAAATTCCGACTTCAGAGTAGGGTCTAAACCAGCACAATAGGAACTAGAAGTGATGTACGTGTACGTTGGTTGGTCGAACGCATGCCATACGAAACAGCACCTTTTTTTTTACAAAAGCTGTGTAAACGCACACAATTTACTCCACGAACATATAGAAACATACAGAATGCTAATGTTAACAGCATTTACCTGTCACCTTTGTCTGCAGCGTTGTGTTCTTTTTTCAGACTCCATAATATGTAGCACCACAAATTGTCGTAGGAGATTTAGTCTCTTAGCCCTCCTTTTTGCTCTTTCCATTGCATAACCTATATGTCTACATTCCATCTCCGTTATCACGAATGCCACAACACAAAACAAAAACACAGCTCCGATCACGGTGTCCTCTGTTCTCTAATTGTTGACATTGTTGAATGCTGTGCTTAAATGATGTCGATGTCGGCCGAGTTACGTCACTTCAGAGTTCCTACTGGCCCTAGGGGAACATTTAGTTCTTGGGGTAAACCCCTGGAGGCTAGTTTCTATAACTAAGTTCCTATAACTACCCAGTGCGAAAGCCCCTTTTGGGGTCATATATTGGAAGATTGAACTTGAAAATGTGAGGTTGGGGGTGACGATGTCCTTCACTGTGGCCATGGTAACTCAATTCACATGATTAGATTGTTATTAGTATTCCATGAGGCTGATCATCTATTGATCTCCTCCGTCTGTGAGATTCTGAGGACATCAAATACGTGAGGCAAAAGCTGCTTATTTTGATGCATAGGCCAGGAGAGAGGGAGAAAGGGTGGGTTGGATAAAATGAGTGAAAGAAAAAGAACAAGAGAGCTGATGAAGACAAATCAAAGAAAAAATCCTTGTGTTGCATAGACTAAAAGCATACAGGCAGAAATTTGGTTGTATTTGCTAGTTTTCACTCAAGCTGCTTAATATTGGGGAAGAAAAACTCCCTGTAACACTTTCATCCCTTTCCAGAGCCCAGAATCTTCTCCGTTTCTCTTTCCCTCACTCGTTCCGAATTTCTCAGTCTCCGGTGGCTTGCCGAAAGGCTTCAGTCAGCTGTTTCTGCTTGGCTACCCTCAGTAAATCAATCCTGCTGATTGGGTCTGCTCTCTGACAGGGCAAGGACCCTGACGAAGACTAAGAGAGATGTATACATGTCGCTCCTAGTTACAGTCACCTGGCTACAGCATCTTGGATTGGTGGGAAGGGCTCTTAGCAAAAGGGAGATGAATGGGAACGGCGAGGTTATGTTCGGAACAAGCTAAATTAAAGTTTTAGGTTGAAAGCGGAGTGTGTTTTTCTTCATCTCAGGTCTTGACATTTTGAGTATCTGTAGATATGTGGGTTCTGCTTTCAAGTTAGCATGTTTACATATGCATGCTGGTATGTATATTGAGTGGAGCTCACCGCTTCTCTACTCTCTAAAGAGTACCTTTGGGGACAGTGTTAAGTTCATCAGTCATGCAAATGAATGCGCAGTTGATGAGTAGTATAATCTACCTCCGGCTCTCTGGAGAACATTGCTTTCAAAGAAACTCCATGATGAGATTTCCCCTACCTCTCTATAGATGCAGCCCAACCAATCAAAAATATGGCATTATGTTATTTCTGTTCGCAACATGCTAACTTTGTCATCTTTTGTGTTCACACACGTATGTGCATGCATTTCAAATCTCTGTGCTTATTAGCATATTTGTGTTTTTCATTCTTTGGCAGGAGCATTTCAACCCCGAGTGCAAATTCAAAGAGAGTGTGTTTGAGAACTACTATGTGACGTACTCCTCCATGCTGTACCGCCAAAGCCAGTCGGGACGCTCGTGGTACATTGGCATCAACCGGGACGGCCAAGTAATGAAGGGCAACCGTGTGAAGAAGACCAAAGCGGCCGCACACTTCCTACCTAAAGTCATCGAAGGTCAGATCAGGTTTTAAATAAACTTGAGACATATTCAGATGCAGAATATAGATTAGCAAAGAATGACATTTCATGATGGAAAATCTAGCATAAAGTGGTAACTGTGTTTTAGAACATTCTAGTAGGGGTTTAAGCTTGTCATTAAGCAGGTGATATGCTAGTAGTACACTTTGGACCATCAATAAACAAGCTAAGGTGGTTAAACATGGTGGCTGGTCAAACAGCAAATAATCAACCCGCACAAGCTAATAACCTGCTTGCACTGACCAATAACTAATATCCAGCTTGCTTTAGCATAGACCAGCTAATATCAAACTTGCACTATCTTAGACCAGATAATAACCGGCTTAGACCAGCTAATGGCCACCTTGAACTAGCTAAAAAACACTTTACGCCAGCTAAAAAAAAACAGCTTACACCACCTAATAACCATCTTGCACCAGATTAAACCAGCCAGTATCCAGCTTGCACTAGCATAAACCAGGTAATAACCAGTTTGCACCAGATTAAACCAGCCACTAACAAGTTTACAGTAACAGTAACCTGGTTGAACCAGCTAACCAGCTTCAACCATCTAATAAACAGTTTACACTAGCTAAAGACCAGCTTAGACCACCCAGTCTGCACCGGCTAATGACCATTTTAGATAAGCTAATAACCAGCTTGCACCATCTTAAACCAACCAATAACCAGTTTAGAGCAGTTAATAACCTGCTTGGACCAGCTAATAACCTGCTTGCACTAGCGTATACCAGCTAATAATCAGTTTTTACTAGCTTAGACCAGATAATAACCAGCTTAGACCAACTAAGCAGCTTGAAACAGCTAATTAATATCTTAGATCAGCTAATAACCAACTTGCACCAGATTAACAACCAGTAAATAATCTGTTTGGGCCATCTAAATGTTTACACTAGCATAGACCAGTTTATACTAGCTTAGACACGATAATAACCAGCTTGCATGTTTAGACCAGATAATATCCACCTTACATCACTTAATAACCAGTTTGCACCAGATTAAACCAGCCAATAACCAACTTAAAGCAGTTAATAACCTGCCTGGACCAGCTAATAACCAGCTTGCACCAACATAGACCAGCTAATATCCAGTTTGTAATAGTTTAGACCAGATAATAACCAGCTAATGGCTCTCCCAATATTCAGATTAGTGGTCAGCCAGCATGAGTATTTCAGTTGCAGACTCTTGAAGCTTTACATTTTCCACTGTCATAAATAGTCGCACTATTCATGAAACTATAACTTAGTTTAGTTCCTCTGTTGTTGCTTTAAATAACATCAGTGTGTCTTTGTTCTTCTCGTTCCCTCAGTGGCCATGTACAAGGAACCTTCACTGCATGAGCTTGTAGCAGAGCAGAGTCCTCCTCGCAAAACCGTAAAGACTTCGGACTCCCCCTCCCACCAGAACGGCAGGAAAGAGGCCCCCAGAGCTGATGCTTCATAGCACAGGGGGCACACACAGGGAGGGTGAGGGACTACACTGAAACTGAGAACTCCATTTTCCTTCATGCAATGGGGGCAGGAAGAGCTGTATGAGCGGCTGCTTGCTTTTAAATGGGGCGAGATCAGACAGCAGCCCCTGGCTCTCAGCAACGAGAGGAGAATCCCTGCCTCTCTCGGTCGAACCAGCTCGTATATATTTCCACTGACCCGGCATGACACCTGACCCACCATATGATCCTATAATCCCCTGGAAAACATGTTTCTGTGTCCCCACATGCCCTACTTGAGTTCTGTCACAGTGACATACGAAAAATGCATACAATATCCATCCTAACTGAAGAATTCAATTGACTTTTCTTTCCCTATGGTTTCTTTTTGTTTGAACAAAGAGTTTGGGTATGAGAACGAGAGCGAGCGAGAGAGAGATGTTATTATCTAATATCATCATAATGATTCCAGCAGATGAGACCCTCGCTGGTTCATTTTTTTCCTGCCATCACTTTGCCAACGGCTGCTCTGTGCCAATCAGCTATATCAGAAGGAGTACAGTAAAATTCATTTTATTGGACCATTCAAGGAGGATCCAGTTCTATTGGTCAGCAGGTGTAGATTGATTTCCTCTGGGCCGCTGCCAGGGAAACTAATGGTATCGTCCAGAATTTGTGATCGGGCAGCTTTTAAAATTAAACAAAACTCCGTAGTTCCAATTCCTTCCACTGATATTCTCAAAAACAACCTGACGACGATGATAATGAGTTTAGATTGAATCCACAAACCCAAACGCATCTGTTTTTGGTTTAATTGCGGCTACACCTGCAGGCTGTAAGATCCAAAAAAAAGAAAAAAACAACTAAATTCTCTTGTGACAACTCTATTAATGTTTAATGGCCAATGGGCTCGGAGCAGCATCCGTATCATTGGCAAACGAGTGCAGATTATTCGGGGCAGTTGTTTGATAGTTCTTTGATGGAATTCGTACAGAGGATTACATGGAGTCCAGCCATGATTGCTTGAATTATTTACTCCTTTTCCCGAGAACGCACGGCTCATTCAAGCAGCTTGGATGAGAAATTTTAATATGCAAATTTAAATTGTGGCGAGCCGATCAATGACGCAGTGTTTGTGTGCATTTAGACGTGTGTATTAGAGTGTAAAAGAGACAGAATGATGCGAAATGAACATCTGCTTCCATTATTTATTTGTGTGTGTGTGGCAGTCTGGGCACACGTGTAAACGCATTGGCTCACACACCACAGTTGATCATTTTAATGGTTCAGTCGAGTCTGGGCATTTTAATCTGCCTGGAGATGTTGACTGATGACCTTCTCCAGGATTCATAATTGACACATAACCAAGAGGAAGTGCTGTGACATCCAGGACCTCTTTGTAATTCCAAAGGCATCTTACCGGTCCACACACACCACACTCCGTAAATTGTTTGCAATGTGTGTGTTTGAGTAGAGTTGGTCAACCATCTTACAGATGGTGCCCTTTTGTCCTTCAGAAGGGAAGAGACCTGCTCTGTGATTATAACATCAATCATTTGTGGGCCAATATCAACAAATGTGGAAGGTGTGACCTGAGCTGCAGATGTGGCAGGTTCACAAGTTTGGTTTTGCTGTTGATCTTTGTGAAAAAGGTCATTTGTTGTTTTATATGTGTGTTTGCATGGTCATCTCAATGTCCTTGAGCTGTGTCCTGAACACCTGGGTAGCAAAAAACAAATAAATAAATAAAAAATTAAAAAATTAAATGAATGAAACTTTGAGTAAAAATATTAAATCGAAGGAAAGATATTTCGGAAAATGCAACAGGAAGTCGGAAGAAGGTATAGCGGATGTCAGTGAGGGTTTGCGCATGTTGTAGAACGTTTTTAGCATGTTGAAGCATGGTACGTGTATGTGTCTAAATGAAAGTTGAAGTGGCCAAGTTAAAGGAATATTCCAGGTTTAATACAAGTTAAGCTTAATTGACAGCATTTGGGCATTGTGTTGATTACAATGAAAATATATTTATACTAATTTTCTTAAAAAAAAAAAAAAAAGCAAAAAATTGGGTTACACTGATGCATTTACAAAGGAAATGAATAGGGTTCATTTTCAAGGATTTACAGCTGTTTCATTGTCATATACCTTTATACCAATAGGGTTAGTTAGACATTTTTTTTAAGATTATGATGAAATTATGTTAACATGCAAATTTTTATGTCTTGTGGCTATTCTATTAAAACAGTTAGCATGTTAGCATTTATGTTCATTTGCTATCTTCATTTTCATTGTAGTGAATTACCTCACTGTAATCCAGATTTTTGCTTCTTTTTTTGGAAAAAGGAGGGACAGAAGGAAATTAATTTTTGTGTTAATCAACATTATGCCACAAGTGCAGTATATTGACTTTAACTTGTATTGAACCTGGAACATTCCTTTAAAAGGAATTGTAATGTGTAGCATGAGAAAGTCTGGAGAAAGTTTGGTTATGCGAGACGAGATTTGGAATGAAGAGGTTTCGCTGGCTGCGAGACACTCTTAAAGTCCTGAGGGCAGCTCAGTGATTGAAGTTAGCTGGTGGAGAGGAAGACGGCTTTAGAGGCATTAGATTATGAGGAGCAAAACCAGAAGATCATTAAGTTGGATTCTTGGAGGAGAGTGTGTGCTTTGGTGCTAAAGATGAGAGCAAGACCTGTTCTCTGAATTAAGACACTGAATGAATTCTTGCTGATTGAGCGGAAGGCGAGGAACAGGGTCCTTTGAGGATGGGGGGAGGGGAACGTTTATGCGCACGCGTGCGAAGTAGTTACCTGGCCCAACGGAGACGTTGAGAACACAAGGACGAATGCGGCGCACACACGCCCCCTCATGTGTGCTCCAAAGTCACGCTCCATTTCCTGAGCAATCTCCCCAAACCCTCTCCTGTGTGTCCAGTGGCTATTAACCTTCCCTCCAGCTCTGTGTGTGTGTGAGCGAGAAAGAGAGAGAGAGTGAGACAGAGAGAGAGATAGATAGAGCGAAGTAACGATCGATTGACTCAATAAAAGCCAAACTGGAGAGCAATAGCCCAGCGCTGTGAGCAATAATTTCCCTGTGCAACCGAGGAACCCGAGGACATTAGCAGACGATGAACTGAGAAGTTTCTTTGTGTGTGTGGGACTTTATCCGGTCGGCGAGAAAGCGGCAGAGGAGGAGACAACATGGAGATAAAGTGACATTCAGATCGTAAACCCAATTTTGGTATTGTCTAATGGGCCTTGCTCGCTTGATCTCGCTCTTTTTCTTCGGTCCAGACCTGGTTTTGTTGTGAAGTTTCTAGTATTATGGTCTCAGATCTCTCCTGATTCTCGCGCTCTCTTTTAAATCAGGGCAAGTTCTCAAGGACACATTGAGTCCACCCTCTGTTTCATTTGCCCTCAATTCAAGCATGCAAAAAGAGTGAGACGATCAAGGGAACACTTATAAAATTTTCATGCTGTATTTTTGTGAAGAAAAAAATTGATTTCATACTATCTATCTCAGAGGAGTAAAAGAGAAAAAATATGTGTATATAAATCAAAGAATGATTAAGAAGTAATATTAAATGCAATCAAAAAATGATGAAAGTACTGTAAATGGGTGCTTTTGGGGAGATGGACTGCCTGGTCTTGCCAAAACTGCTGTGAGCCATAAGGACTGTGGACATGTACAGATTTGAGTTTCTTTTTGTATTTGTTTTTATTAAATTGTGATATTAACTGAAGCAACTGATGGCCATTTTACCCACAGTGAAAATGTCATTTTGAAGAACTGATGGGTACTACCTTGAAATTTGCTTTTATATTTAGTGGAAAATATGTATATGAACCTAAAAATCAAACCTTTGTTTGATTCATTTTTCTTTTTCTGCCATATTTTCCTTTGTGCAAACTTGTTTTTATATATTCTTTTCTCCTTTTTAAATATTTCTTTCTTAAAGCTGTCATTAACAGACTAACTAATTGGACTTTTTGTCCAACTAATTGGACGAGACCTCTTCACCCACACATGATTTGCAAGTTTTAAGCAAAAGAAAAAAAAAAAAAAAAAAACTCAAACTGAAACCAGAAAGCCAACGCACCTTTTCTAATCAGGTCTTCCAAATGAAACGCAGAAGAAAACAAGCCAATCCTTTTCCCCCTATCTTCTCGTCTTCCAAAAAGCAAAGTCTTCCACTAGCCAGGGTTTGCCTGAGTGTGGCAGTAACTGCCAAACGGAACATGGCTTCCTGCATAAGCCCCGCCCTCAATCTTACAGTGAATGCAGGAACAGGCTGATTGGCTGACAGCCACTGGAGGCGGAGCTACACACACCTGCCCTATGAAACAGCATGGAGACCTACGCGGAGACTCGAAGAAGGCTGACCATAGACTAACAGCCGGGGTCAGCTGGCTATCCCCTGCGCCCTTAACCAGCATGGCGGACGTACTGCTCTGAAAGCTGACACACCTGGGAGAGTACTAAGACTCTACTGCATGCATCCTACTTTGGAAATACTAGGAAAGGACTCCCCGTTACAGAGCACAGGATCTCCTTTGCACCCTCTCCTGACCTCCAACTTGCCATCCTATGTACATTTCTAGAGCAATTATACATCTCTGGGCTGGGAGGAGGGAGGGGTGTGTCTTATTATTACATATTATTGAATAAACAGTTATATTTGTATTATTGTAAGATGTGTGATGGACTATGTTGTGTAAAATGTGTGCTTTTAAGTGTTCGCTGCCCCTGGGTTTAGAACATTACCATGCATAATTTCATGTAGAAAACAGATGGCACAGACAGCTGCAGGTACTCACAGGTGAGCAGTCAGGTGACAAGTGACAGACAACCTCTGCTCCTTTCACTTAGCATTGGCACACTGCACATAGACAACACATTCACACACACAAAAACACTCGCTGTGCACAGTATTTATTCAACTTTCCCCTTTTATGTCACCAGACCCTGACTAATCCTCTCACTGGCCACCTACGAACATCTGCATTATGTCACTGCATTACAGGAAGTCTCGCTAATCAGATGAGAAACAAAATTAATACCGCAGGGTGAAATATAAACCACAGCCCACTCTCGCTCTTGCATGCAGACTCGTATAATAAAATCGTAGATCATCTTCCAGACCCTTCAAGCAAGCCGAGATAATTGTCTTGAACGCCTTTACAGACCCAACAAACTCTTAAAACAAGCTTCTTCTATATATTTGAGGATTAGCTGGCAGTTGATGGATTAATATGAGAAAATTACATGCAGAACAGGGTCTGAATTTCAGCGTGGGAGGCCGAAACGTAATTCAGATCCCTCTGCTGTTTAACTAAAAGTAATCCTAGAAACAAATTCTAGATCAGAACTCCTGCTGCGAGAATATTCAGAAATATTTCGAAGGCAGATTGCTTATCTGAGATAATGACAGCATGTGGGTTAAACAAGGAAAGAGTGAAGACTTCAAATGTACAGCATAAATCATAAAATATAGTTGCACAGTGATCATTTCTCTGCAGGATGAGGGGAGACACTAAAAACTGTTGTTATGAAAAGTTTTAGAAAACACAATGTAAGTTTATTCTGTCTTGTTTTCTTGTGGTCACAGGTTAACTTTTGCAAATCATATGTCAAAGTTTTTAACCACAGTTAACCCCCCCCCCCCCCCCCCCCCCCCAAAAAAAAAAACAAAAAACAAAAAAAAAACAGGCTATTAGATAAGGAATAACTAAGTCAAGTGACTATTAAAGTATTAATTATTTCTGAGTTACAATAAAAATGACAAGACAAAACGTTGGCCAATATAAAACTCTTCATTGCGCTTTAACCGGTTTTGAGAATGGCACACTTTGTTCGAAGGTCTTTCTGCGCATGCTCTTAAGCGAGAGTGCGCGCGAGAGAGGGAGCGGGCGGGAGAGACAGGTGATGTAGTACAGCAAGCCCTTATATGGACATGGTTTGGGCAAGTATTATGCAAATTACTGTCAGCGAGCAGCACGCGCTCCCTCATTCTGATCCATCAATACTACAAGAACGAGGGTAAAAACAAAACTATTTGCGTACTACTGTGAATCCGCTGGAAATTGTGCGTGTTTTTCTTTGCTCATAACTACAAAATTGTTAGAAATTGTTAGTGAATAAAGGCCACTCATCACTGACAGACATAGAGCTATTTCAGCTCAAGTAAGTCGCTGATCAACGTAAAAGCGAAAGTAAATACATAGTCTAAGTATAAATACTGTACTTAGAAATTGCTTTGCTACCTCCAGACCAAGGAAAACAGAACAAGGGCACGAGAAAACTTTGTTCACAAGAAAATTACAACACAAAAAAGAAGGCTGAAAAACATAAATAATCCATGCCCTCTTGGGCTTCCAAGATATTGTCAGCAGAAAAAAATACACTAAATTACGTCACAAATACGTGTAATATGACCATTTTACACACCCAATAACACAAGCACGCCAGAACTTGTTTGAAAGCATCAGCGAGGCTATGAGTCATGGTTGTATCAGACCCTCACCTGCGGCAAACCTCTGCAACTTTCGATAAAGGTAAACCACAACAGTAATGCACAAATCTGTCAAGGGTGATAAATGCTCAGTAGAATTTTTTCTCAAGATGGTTAAATTCTAATGGAAAGTCTTCCAACTGACCACATAAAAGCAGATTGCTGGGCACCCTGCTGCAATCTCGCCTGTGTTCACGGTGCTCTGGAGGAAATACAGCAACATGTTAGAAGTAATAATTGATCCATGCATTATTCATGGACGTGTCCCTGGGGAGGAAGGGAAGAGGATAGCGAGGGTGGCAGGGTCAGAGAACGCACCTCTGCATACGGCTCCTCATTACATTTGCCATCTGGGCAGAGCGTTTAGACCGGGGCTTCCCTTCCTGTCCTCACCCTACACACACACACACACACAGGCTGCAGGAATAACGCAAGCAGAAACAAGTCTGTACATGCATACATACACACTGGCAAGCAATACACTCTCACACACGCTTCGCTTGTGTTCCCTTACAAGCCTCTATGATCTCTCGGATGATGATTTTGATCCAACATGGCATCTTCTCAGAGCTTCTCACTCTGTATGCTGTGTGCATCCAAACCTGACATCGAACACAATATTTGAACTCTTCCCTGAGGCCTTTAGCTCTGCCCTGAGGCCTCCTGAGCACATCTCCAGACTCTCCCCTGATTGTACCACTTAAACGGATCGTCAAGGTCTTCGGCGTATGAGACTGCAACAATTTAAGACTTGTTTTATACTGCTCTCTAGTGGATGAAGGAGACGCTGCATGCACAACGCAAATGAAACCTGAGTCAGCAGCCTCGATTATGAGAGGATGTGCACCATTATTACCTAAAATACTTTACTTTAACCCTCATGTTCCTCTAATGGTTAACATAAGGTTGATACTTCTTTCTGTTATTTTATGACACATGATCACTTCGTAACATACTCCAAACATCCTCAATGAAAAATATTAGTACTTCAGATATAAATACATTACATGATAAAAAATCTATACCTACTTTATGGTAAAATGGAGATTTAGATCTCCAGTAAAAAAAAAAAAAAACTACTATGGACACATTAAAATAATATGGGAAATAATAGGGTAATTTTCAAATAAATATTCAGGGGCTGCTTTTAATAAAGCAAAAGAGAGACAAACAATGTAATTTATATAGTTATGGTCATAATTTGTAATTAAATTATGTAAATAGAATTGGTCTTAGACATATAGACTGTATGTAGCCTCTTAAAAACACACACTCAGTATTTATCCTAATGTCCTCCATTCTCCTTCCCTGTGAGGCCCTGGTAACATCACCATTGATTTCACTTTTATCTCATTCCCACACATTCTCTTCTGTCCTTTATTCCCTCATTCTTTCCATCTCACCTCCTTGTTCTCATTAGGATGTAAATGGAGATTATCGTTATCAGACCCCAAGAAAGAAGAACAAAGAGAGAAACAGAGAGAGTCTGCTGAGACATTTTGGTGATGTTAAGCATCCATTACACCGATAAAAGAAAGAACAAAACATATGTCAGAGCTCTCAGACCTTGGACTGAAGCTACAATGAAAGGCCACGACTCCCCCTAGTGGCTAAACTGAACACTAATGTGGTATTTCCAATAGGGGGCGGTAGTAAGTAGAAACTGCTTGTATGAGCAGACAGAGAAAAAGAAAGTTTCTATGAAACTCGTCTCCATAGTAACTGTGGTTAAGATCAAAGTGATAATAATGCTAGACGCTACAAGATATATATGTATATGTAAACACCCCAGAGCTAATTAAACTAAAGCAATACATGATAACATTACCATGAAAACAAAACAGTAGCTGTCAGAATTATGAGCTTCTCAATTGATACTCATCCCATTTACTCCGAGTTATGAATCACTATCAGTTGACAGTTTGAATTACTTGACTAGGAACTCTAAACAATTATAGGGGTGGGTCTAATAAGACTCCCCTTACACCTTTCCCCCACCACCCAAAAACATAGAGGTGACATTCAAATCTCTGCTCAGGAAAAAGTGCAGAGAGAGAAAATAAGATGATTCTTATACTGCCATGAGGAAGATATTTATAGGAAGTTTGCATTTGCACACAACATCAGAAATAAACTTCCGAGTTTCTCATGCTCTCAGAGACAGTGACTGGTGGGGTGTGTGAAATGTCTCACTAGAGTATAAGATAGTATGAGAGAATTGTGATACGTGGATGTGTGTATTGGATTGTGTGTGTGGAGAGAAATATAAAGCAGAGATCTTTATATGTATGAATATCTTCAGCTTAGATTCCAGGAAATGCCCAGGGTTGCTGTTCTGTGTTTCACGGTAGAACCTGTTTGACCAGTACCGGTATATGTTAAACCCTCCCCCATGAGAGCTGTGGCAAATAATGCTTTAGTGAACAGTTTCACATACTCATACTCGAAAGTGCATGTAAATCCACTCATAAGTGTGTGAATCATATCAAAGATTTTTCTTCCTGACTGAAACCTGTGACATCATCATTTGTACGATTTCTAAAGACAATCCATTTTCTCTTTCTCTGTATGTTTATGATAATGTGGCTAGACAAACAGCAATGAAAAATTATCCTTAAGTGCAATAACTCCCCTGAAAAACTATTTGAAGAAGAGTTTTCATTTCTAAGGAACTACAGAGCGGTTACTAAAAACCTGAACAGTTTGTTTTTTTACAATACATATACATGTTATCAGCACAAAACAGTGAAGACATGTCAGAACAGCACTGAAATAATTTGTTTATGAAACAACAGTTTGAAAAGTTGAAAAGTGTGTTGGGTATGCCTGGGGGTTATGTAGGTACCCTCAGGACGCCCGCATAAAATGCCATGCCAAAACCAATGTATAAAAAATAAATAAAAACATTATTGCTCTTGACATTATTGCTCTTATATTCTGCTTAAATTTGAATTGAAATTTTAAAACCCCTGTGTAAGGTACAGCTACATGCTCCCAAACAATATTGTGTCTGTGTCAATCATGTGCTGATATACTAATATGGCATTTCAGGTGCATTTCCTGTAAAAGTTGTGACATGTGGTCTGTGAGTTTCCTGCCTGTGGCTAATAATCTCTAGATTATGTCAAATGAAGTCTAAAAATAATTCCTCCATTTAATAGCCATGACATTTTCACTGTGTTTAGCACTTCAGTTGTAACAATGTCATCCTTCAGAAGTATGACTCAGTACCACAACAATTTGTTTGAGGACCGAATCCCAAATAGAAAAATGTCAACAAAGCTATCGTTCAAAATATCCAATAAATGCAGTTGTAGTGAGCATAAGAGACTTATTTAAAAAACATTAAAAAATCTTACCAACTCCAAACTTTTTAGTATACGTGTGTGTATATATATATATATATATATATATATATACTGTACAAACTGTATTTTCTATCACCTAACCCTAAACCTACCCATCACAGAAAACTTTCTGCATTTTTACATTTTCAAATAAGCATCATTTAGTATGTTTATTAATCTATTTCCCTCGTGGAAACTGTTGGCTGATCCCCACAATGTAGGTGATCTTAGGTTTTAGCTACTATCCTTGTGGGGACATTTGGTCCTCACAATCTACACATAATGTAGCCCATATTATCTATGGAGAAGGGTTTAGGCAGAGTCTTATATCCATTTTCGAAACATCTCGATATTCAAGTCAGAGACAAGATGCGATAAATATTCTATATCTTCAAACGATGAAAGTAGCCTATGACCAAGCTGTGATTTACTGTATGATAACCAGTAACGTTACTCATACTTCCATACGGTGTCGTCACGAAACCCCCCGACCTCTCCAAAACAACATAGGTAAACTGAACCTTTCCTACACGAAACTCAAAATGTCTCCGCCCATAAAGAGGACGAGACTCTTAAAGCTCAAATCAGCAGCTCCTTTCATATTCAAGGTGCGGCTTCACTCAACAGGTGTCTGTTACGGCATCCACAACGTCTCTTAACGGATTTTAAAAAAACATTTCTAATATATTTTTGTGTTTAACCCATTCAAATCGGAGGATTACAGAAACCGCGCTCTTTTTTTGGGAACAATTATAGCTCTTTGCCGACCTGTTGCTTCCAGACATTAAACAGATATAGTTTCAGACTAGTTCATCTTTTGAAGTTCATTGTGAGAAGATGGCAAATAAAGGAATGCAGCTCCTGGGATTTACTCTGTCGGTTCTGGGTTTGATTGGGCTCATTGTTGGCACAATCTTGCCTCAATGGAAGATGTCTGCCTACGTTGGAGATAATATAATCACAGCGGTGGCGATGTATCAAGGCCTTTGGATGTCGTGCGCATTTCAGAGCACCGGACAAATCCAGTGCAAGGTGTACGACTCCATCCTACAACTCGATGGTAAGTGCAAATCGCCTATAAAGTTTTTTTCAAAAGCTTTATTATTGACAGAATTGCTGGATATCTATTTTAGAAAACCCGTATAGTTGTGGTTTTAAAGTAAGGATTTGCTTGGTGAAATGTTGTACCTGAGAGGGCGCATGCGCGTACTGTTGAGCGTCCTGGCATATTATCACTAAACACATTGATGATAATGATACGAGTGTTTTGGCTTCGAATGGTGCCAGCTTACTGGTGTAATTTATTTGTGTCGTGTCATATAGCCATGTAAGTAGAGAAAATAATAAAATTAAACTTTTACATTTTGTCGATAACATACAAAACTATTGGTAGGCTAATTATACTTTTAATAGCTAAATATAAGGTGTAAGACACATTGTTGTGATGTTTGTCTTTATCCGTACATGAAAGCTAGTATGCAAATTGTTTTTTCGTTGCCACGCCCTGTAGCCACTTCGCGGCAACTCATCTCTTGTTACCACAGCAAAGACACACACCTGTTATTCCATCATTCGTTCCTCCTCAGAAATTTACGTTTTTCTATTGATTACTGCAATAAAGTGAGAAAAAATGGAACAACCAATTTTGGCTGTGATGTAGTGACGTTTGATATCAACTTACACCCTGTAAAAATATGTTTGATTAGTATCTCTCACATTCTTGCAGAGCTTGGTGTTAGATAATGCTATTTGTTTTGATGTTATCTTTGTTATTCGAGGATTTTATGTATTCCTTCGTTTTGGGTCAAAGTAAGCTCAAATGTGGTATAAAGGGCAGTTGTCCTTCAAGAATGTGTGAACAAATGCAGTGAAGTTTTCAAGCCAGAGTATTCAAAATAGGAGATTGTTCATTATTAATAAACAAACAAACAAAAAAATGCTGATCGTTTTAACATTAGGGTGAACATTCTGACTGGGACAATGCTAGTTTTAGTGTTGGGTGATACGGTTGGGTTACGCATTTACTCAAAGTAATGATTACACGGGTGTGACTCCCACCCTTCCTCCACTCGCGGAAATTCAGTGCTCCTGTATCGGGTGGGGGAGTCAGGCATTGTCTTTGAATGACTCGAGTATTTTGCCAACAGCTTATTAAAACAACTAACTGAGGATTCCTTTGTGAAAACACAAACACAGAGAATGAAGCTATTTAAAATCAAAGAGGGCCTTTTTAGAATAACAGAGGCGTTTGCTCCTGTGATGTTTTTCATCCCCTCTTTACTCTTCACACCTGAGATTGATAGAAAGGAGTCATTTGGCTCACTTCTGTAGTTTGTTTATAGCTATACAGTATGTTTATAGACACTTAAGTCATTTAGCCAATTACCATATCAATCTTTTGATATAGCTTGTGTAAAACTCTTATCAGTGAGTTTATTTTTCATTTTATGTTATGCACACACAAATACAACACGTATAGGCCTATTTAATGATATCTTACTGTAGTATTGCTGTTAGGGAGGAACCATGAGATTTAACAGGGCGAGAAAAACAGGCAAGGTGACAAAATGGCCAGCAACCATTTTGTACATCCTGTAAGATTTTAAAATGCATTTTGCTTCAGGTAACGAGTTCTTCCTAATAACTTGAGATTTTCTTAATAATTTGACTTAATACTAAAGGAAAGTGTTGTAATTCTTTTGAAAGCCATGCCCACAAAGCAAAACTAGATAGATTGTAAAACCCAAGTTCCC
Source organism: Ctenopharyngodon idella (assembly GCF_019924925.1). Taxonomy (NCBI): domain Eukaryota; kingdom Metazoa; phylum Chordata; class Actinopteri; order Cypriniformes; family Xenocyprididae; genus Ctenopharyngodon; species Ctenopharyngodon idella. The sequence continues at coordinate 33,740,045 of NC_067229.1, read as the reverse complement.
ATGACTGGTTAAACCTGTCCTTCTCTAGATCTAAAGGGCATTGCTGCCCACGTATGTGAACAATCTACTCTCAAAGGAGACTTCCGGTTGGAACCGGTCTTTGTTGCACCTGACTGCAGGTGTAGTGGGGGAAGGGCTTTTCTCTTCATTCAGAGAGGAAAAAACAAAAACCTGCAGAGAATTGGGCCATTTCACAACCCTTTAGTTTGTTCATCATAATCTTTTTGATTCACTATTGGTGCACTTATCCTTTTCATGTGCTGAACTGACTTCAACCATGATAAACAATTAAAATAAGCTTTTTGGTGTACTATGAATAAACAATGTCGAGACCGATTATTAACTTTTCTCTCTGCATCTTTCTTTCTCTACCCTCCTCCCTCTTTCAGGTGCTCTTCAGGCAACTCGTGCCCTGATGATTGTAGCGATCCTTTTCACAGTAGCGGGACTGGGTGTGGCCAGCATGGGCATGAAGTGCACTAACTGTGGTGGTGATGACAGGGTCAAAAAGTCCCGCATTGCCATGACAGGCGGTATAATCCTCATTGTTGCAGGTACGTTCACTCTAATAAAATTATATTAATGTTAGTTTTGTAATTAAACTACAGCAGTATCAAAAACAGTGTTTTGTGTACTAAAAAGTACATAGCCCAAAAAAAGAGTCCTTAAATATACAGTAAAATATAAGTAGCCTAATAAAAAATTATTAAAATTAAATAACGATGATTGGCATTTTCTAAATTAGGTTTTTTAAATACCAAGGTTAAAGGAATTCTTGCCAGGTTTGGAATGTCTATCTCCACAGTTTTGGTTTCTCATTGCTCTGAATTATAGAATGTAACTTTGTCAGATGACATGCAGAAAATGTTCACTCCCAGCAGAAACTGTGTCAAAAAAAAAATGTTTGGAATTTTTTTTAATTTTTTTTTTATATATAAGTAACTAATTTATCTCGTCTCTTCCATTCCTCAGCCCTTTGTAGCATTGTTGCCTGTGGCTGGTTTACAAGTCAAATCGTCCGGGATTTCTACAACCCCTTCACACCTGTCAATACAAAGTAAGTTCAAATGTGGCTGTAAACCACAAGAAAAGTATGTTTAGGCATTTATCCATGTGCTTCACCATATTTTATAGTCGCTCTTCCTCCTAATTAACAATACTGAGAAGGGAAGTCACAGCTCATAATATAATACTCTATTTCTATAGGTATGAGTTTGGTGCAGCCATTTTCATCGCCTGGGCAGGTGCATTCCTAGACATAATGGGTGGAGGCATGTTGGCTGCCTCGTGCCCAAAGAGTAAACCATCTCCCAAGTACCCCAAGTCCTCCAGACCCCCCAGCAGCAGCAGGGAGTACGTTTGAGTTCGGTTCTACAAGCTGAAGAAGTCCATAATGAATCACGGAGCATGTGCAGAAGTTTCCCTAGTCAGCTGATCTGAGATCTGTTTAGATTGTAATTTCTTTAATTGTGGTTGACTTAGAATAGAACAAACTACTCAGATCAGTGTTCTCGGGCAACTTTTACTCGCGCTCGGTACAGCAGCCCACCTCAGAAAAAAAGGTCACTTCTGTTTTCTTTCTTTTGAAAAGCACCGTCTTTTTACTTCCTATTTTGAATCCTGTTGCTGATTGTGAGTTTGGAAAGGGGGGTTCTTCCTCAGTGTGTTCCTCATTTCATAAGACTGCCATGTTTAGTGAACATGAAAGAAGGAAGCATGCTCAGGGAAAAATCACCACTCGTACCGCTCAGTTACACTGCATCACTGCTTACTGCTGTAAAGCCATGTCCTGACCTCACCATCTGCCTTGCTTGCTGTGTGCATCATCTAATGAATTGTGCCAGACACTGAGGTGCATGAGAAGAACAACAAGCATTTATTGTATATGTATATATTTTATTTTTTATTTTTTTTTAAGAGTTAAGGCATAAATATAATTTCTATTTCACTTTGCTGCATGATTTCCTGGTCCCTGTACCATCAGACCGTCTCTTTTAACAAATGCAAACGATACTTCATTTTATACAAGTCAACATCCTCTGAGGGAAGTTTTGTATTGAACTTTTTTTTTTTTTTTTTTTAAATGATGTATAAAATTACTGAACTAGTCTAAGAGAACTTGTTTATGTAAAGTAGTGTTATACTGATGACACTAGAATAAAATTGTAGGTGAAAAACAAAAGTTTGACTTGGTTTAGATGATGCTAAAGATAAAGAAGGCACTAAACTTCAGTTTTGCAGATTGGTCTGTTTCTTTTACTGAGCAACATGATCAGTGTTTTTTTTTTTTGTAAATCAAAGAAATGGCTCTTATTTATGCAAAGTTAAACTTAACCTTAGCTTTTGTGCTTCAGCTCCTCAGTGTCCTCCTTGTTGCATGTGCACATTTATAAAGCTAATGTTACAAAATGTTTTGATACTCCTTTCTTGTATTTATACAGTTTTATCATAGCTGGTTACAAATTAGAGGTCACATGAGGTCTTTTTCTATCTGTCCACAACATGAAATCTTAACTCTGACCTTTTTTCTTTCTTTTTTTTTTTTCTTTCCTTTTTTGCTCTGGTCTTTGTGCTTGGACCACTTGAGATGGGTTGCTCTTAAGTCTGTTTAGGAGTTTAAGTAAATTTAGGTCACGTTATATTTGATTTGTGACCAGCTTATGCAAATATTTAACTTTTAAAAATGTTTTTGACTGTTTAAGTTTGCAAATTACACATTTTATGTAAATAAACTTTTTTTTTAAACAAGACCTGTCTAATGTCAAGTTATTTTTATGTATGTGTGTGTATGTATGTATGTATATACACACATACGCACGCACGCACGCACATATATATATATATATATATATATATATATATATATATATATATATATATATATATATATATATATATATATATATATATATATATATATATATATATATATATGTGTGTCTAATATCTGTGGCAGTTTACCCATATTAGTGATTTGCAAATACCTCATCCTTGGTCAGTCACGTGGTCCTCTGACTTGTGTCAACACAATTTGCATGATCTGGCTATGGCTGCAGACGTGTCTTAATGTAAATAATCATGTAATGGGAGAATATGAGTGAAGGGAAAATGGGTTACCACCAGGGGCGTTTCCTCCGAGGAGGCAAGGGAGGCAGTGCCTCCTCAAAAAAAAAAAAAAAAAAAATAGGACGAGAAATTAATCCATATTACACATAAAACAACACAAATATTTGACATTAAAAAGAGTGCAAGTCACTCGTATTTCTAAAGGAACACTGCCCAACAGCGAGCTACAGCAGGAGTCATGCCTCCCTTTCCACTCATAGAAAACCATTAGACCCCTATAGCGTGCGGTGGGTTTTGTGGGGGGTAATTGAGAATGAATGGGGGGAAATCACGTGAGAGGAGGCAATGTCTCCATCTCGCTATGATTGGATGTAATTGGTTATGATTGGATATGATTGGTTTGTGCGATAAATCCCGCCTCTTGTTTACGTGCAGGTTCCGCGCGTCAGTTCGAATGAACAAATGATGGCGTCAATGGGAAGACTAATTGAAAGGTAAACAGATCACCCAGTTAGATATCACCGCTTTATGTCACGTCAAAATCAAACTTGAAATGGACTGAAAACATGATGACTGCGGGTTTTTTTTTAGTGCAATCAGCTTGGTGAAATTAAAAATACATCTTTGTGTCTGTAACAGACGGTGTTTGCGAAGCATGACTGATGATCCAAAATAGCCTAAGTTGACCTTTAAAAAGAAAAACATCAATACACAAATAAAATATATTGTTTAAATTGTTACAGCCTTTAGTTATTATTTTGGAATGAATGTAGAAATGCTTAAAACACTAACTCGATGAGACTTGGTTTTGATAAATAGAACATTTATTACAATACATTGTTAATGTAAAATTACAAAATAGAATTGTAGGCTATTTGGTTTCTTTTTTTTTACTTTTTTGATGTAATGTAAAGTAATGTTCACTTAACAAGGAAGATGTGTCAACGTTAAGAGTAATGCACATGAATTTACTTTTGATTCATAAAAATTTTTAAAAATGTGCGTCCACATTTCTGAACACCACTGCACGGTAGAATCAGTGAAGTCGATCAGTACATTATGCTGTGGGTAATAATTACTATGCCCAGCCAATTGTATTTCACGAATATGCTATCATTGGTTATAATAAGGAAGAACATGATATATAAAACACTTGATTACAAGGGGAATTTGCATTTCACCAGCTAGAAATATGTGAGACAAAATGTAAGGTACTTTTCCTCCTTGTTTGGGTGTTGTGCTCTCTGCTGCCACTCAGAGATAAATTCCTGCTATAGATTATCTCCTCGTCAGGCAAACGCTAAAAACATTATTGGTCCTGCTAATTCAGACTTCAGCCCCCTAAAGAAAGTCAAAATAAAAGGTCGTCTTATTCTTTATAGGCTACATATAAGCTGGCATATATAGTAAATGCGCCCCAACAACATGATTTAATTTATAACGAATCAGTAACAAGATTAGGCTACAAATTATAGCCACTGGTGGTAGACGCTTGACTACACAAATCGCGTTTACCTGAGGAAATTACCATAGTAATTACTATAGTTGTTTACCTTTGACTTGAAATGTTATAGGATGAAACATTTACAAATCATACATGCTGTCAAGATTTACATATCACAAAATATCAAAATGTCTGTTAGATAGCAGACGGCTAATTGTGATAAGGGGCGCCAAGAACGATACACTTAAATCCAGAAAATGCTGGAAATTACTTAAGTACTCAAGTACGTAGTCTATAATGCCTATAAATGGTTGCAAATTGCAAAAAAAAAAGAGCTGCAGTAGGCAAAGTTAACAAAAGCCTAAAACAGAACTGTTTATTTCTTAGGGTTTGTTGCCTTCTAGTGGCCAAAGATGGAACAGCTTGACACTTTGACACTCAAAAAAGGAGCTCAGCTTTACACTTGTCATTTATTGAGTATGTCAAACTGATTTACACATTTATTATTTTTTGGATGTCCCTTTTCCAGTGCTGAAATACAGAATGCAAGCAACACATAAAACAATATAAATTCTTCATACGTGCCACAGAATCAATCAGCCAACTGATCATAACGTATTACATAGTTGATCAAAATGCATAAAAATAATTTATCATGGCAATAATCAAGCAAGTGCATAGCTTTTCAAAGTGATAACTAATGTAACGTGCAATGTTTCATAAGGCATAAAAGTATGTAAACCAGCTAGAGATGCAAAGCCTTTAGGAAAGTGATTCTCAACCAGGGCGTGCAAAATGACTTAAGATTATGTACAAAATAAGAAAAAAATAAATCAAAAGAATAAAAAAAAAGTTAAAAGTAATCAAACTTAATTACAATTGTAATAACAAACAAACAAACAAACATTCATCAAATAAGTCATGGAAACCATGGAAATTAATCATATTATTTTAACCTATAACCTTTCTGTTAATAAAAATGTTTGAAAACAAGAAGCTTTGAAATATCTACATGGGGGGCCCCTTGAATATCATCTTTAGTCAAAAGGTTTAAAACCACAACTCTAGGAAGCAGCATATATTTCCATTACCTGGTTTTAAGAGTCAAACTGAGTAAAAATACAAGAACACTGTGCTAATCGTCTCGCCAAATGTTTAAATAAATAAAATTAAAGACAACATCTTTTTAACAGCACAAATCTGGACAGAGTGATCTACAGTGGCCGGTCTTTACCTTTGGTCTGAAATATGTTGATCAGCCTACATAAACACATTTCTCCCTCTGGGAGGCACGAGTGTCACACACAGAGCTCTGGTCTAAGAAGCTACTATGCAACAAATCACCTTTGTGGCCTGTTGTAGGTTGACAGCTGCTGCCATGCGACTAGTAAACTACAGCTGAAACGCATGCGGATCTCGTGTGAATCTGATACTGGGAGAGGTGTCTGTCTTTTCTCCTGCTGAAAGTGTCCCGACTGTCCTGTGGCAGAAGGGAGCATTTCATGAATAGCTGGTTCAGAATATTAAGAATCTGGGGAGGCTCAGGACGGCTCATTGTTGAGAGGGACAGGTAGTGGTCCGTTGTTGTTGTTGTTGTTCATGACGTCATCCAGATCTTCATCCTCTATAACCACTATGAAATAAAATTCACATCCTACTTTAAACAGAGACGAAATTTCACAGTTATAGTGTGTACAGTGTAATTAAATCAGTAAGGTGGAGCCATTAATATGTAAATATTCTATTAAATAGGTCATTCCATAAAAAGTGCCTTTTGTGTCTCTCATGAACCTGTGTAAACAATGATTTTTAACAATGTTTGAAACAATTTTTCATCTTATTTCTTCGTAAGTATGTTTGTTAGTAAGGGGCAATCTTGAATTGTCATCTCAATGAATTTAAAATAAATTATTTTTTAAAACTGTATTTGTAGAAATATCAACATTAAAATTTTTCCCCCAATAAACACATTGTGATATGACCTTGAGCACAAGACTAAATAAGCAATAAAACTGTCAACCCTGTTCTTTTATAGGCATGTATCTATATCCCAACAAGAATTTAAATTCAGTTTGAAAAAGTCACAATGCAACTGACTTTACTTTTAACACTTAAAGAGCTTCTATGTTTAAAATCTTCCTAAAACAAATCTCAATATAGGCTATAAAAATCATCTTTTAAAAATGAAAAAGGCACACATTTCGTGGAGTAACCGTACTAAAAATGCAAGGAGTGAAAAATCATAAAGTATCCATATCTTAATAAATGAAACAAAAACATTATAGCCTACTCGCCTCTCTTTGACCGTCCAATCTGTCCGAGTTTGGGGGCCCTCTGGCCTAACCTCTGCTGAGGGGATTCGGGGCTCAAGCAGTCCTTGTTGAACTCAACCCGCAAATGCTGCATATGACACACCGAGTCACGGGGACTAGGTTGAAGTTGCCCCGAGGGCGGCAGGAGCTCGGGCATATCCGCTGTGTCAAACATCCCTGCAGCCGGAGTTTCTTCCCGGTTTCCAGCGGTGACGGTGTCCGCTTCCCCGCTGCTCATCAACGCCTCTTCCGCGCCCCTGTGCTCCTTCTCCTCCTTCTCCCTACCACCGCAACAGTACAGCATTCAGAAGTGTATAGGACGACGAAACGGACGTAGCGAGGATACGTTTGTCGTTGTCTCTGCAGTGAGCTCGTGTTTCATTACACTTCGTTATTCAGGCGGAAAACTGCAGAATTCAACTGCTCTTGACCAGCATCCCTCGGTAATGACCGTCTTTGTGTTCTGTGCATCTTCCAGTCAAACGATGCAGCGGTCCGGATGGCGTAAAGATTCACTTTCTGATAATCACATTAGTCATTCAAACACTAATAAATTCTAGTAGAGTTAATAAGAAACCTCAATGACAATAACGAAGCCTATCACTTTATATTCCCCGTCTTTAATTCACATAAAAAACGAAATTCTGTCATAATTTATCTTTCTTTCTGAGTAGAATTATATCCTAGTCTTTTTTTGTGTGTTTTTTGTGTCAGTGGCTATATGGAAATCAATTTTGTTTGGTTCCTAACTTTCTTGTGGGTGGGGGGCTTTAGTTTATATAACATATCACAAACCAAAGTTTTGTTTATGTTTTGTCTCTATGAAGAAATAAAATATAAACAGTAGCATATCTCTTATCATATGTTCTTACATTAGAGTAGGCTGTACAGGCTGCGATTTCTATATTTTTATATTAAATGTTAAAATATTTTATTAGGCAAATTCAAAAAGTGGCATCCTTCCACTCAAAGATATAGTACCTATAACATTGTTATATATTTATGCATACATATATTAGATTAGATATTATGTAGTCTTTATCAGAATGCTGATTCTGCTGGAGTAATGTCTTGCTAAATAAATCACAGAGAAGCTACAGGAGATTTAACATACTGAAAGATTTATTTAAAATGTCTTGGAACATCCTGATCAGGAATTACAAGATCCTCTTGCTGTTAATATTGGAATTCTATGAGCAATTGCACATTAGGATCCTTCAGGACTACTTCCAAATTCTAGTATTCCAATTTTGAATATGTATGTCTTTTAGACAGGAAAAGCATTTCGTGGTAAGTCAGAATATCCCAATCCAACACCCCCTTATGTCATAACTCTTGTATACTGCCCAGCTGTACTCCAGCTTACAATGTACCGACTTTAATCCTGAAACCAAACTAATAAATCCGTAGAGAAAGTTGTAGGCCTGCTCATCTTCAATCACAATCTGTCTCTGAGATTACTGAAGGGGACAGAGCTCATCCTGTGCATCTTTAATTCATGCTTTCAGTAAATACATTCAAAACTCCCTGAAAAACTCCATATAAGTCATTTATTGCCCTCCAGGTCAGCTGGGCAACTTTCTAAAAGAGCTGGATGTGCTGCTGTCCTGATTCCCTGAGGATGGCAGCCCACTTGTAGTCTTCAGAGACGTCAACATCCACCTGGAGAAGCCTTATGCTGCAGATTTCCACTCTCTCCTAGCCTCTTTCAATCTTCGGTGGCTCACCACCAAAGGTACTCATAAATTAGGCAACCAGCTTGACGCACGTCCTGATTTTGCAGAGTTAGACGTGTTCCTGGGTCAACATATTTTGTTGATCCTGGAACAACATTCCTGTCCACAAATGTAGTTCTAACCATACCCCTACCCCTGAACCTAACCTTACCCATAAGTTACCCATAAGGAAATGACAGGTAAATAACACTGATGTAGAAGCACCAAACCCTGATTTTAAGCTACATAAACTGTAAACTTGTCCTTCAAATCTGATTAGTTGAATCGAATGTAGTTCCAAGGTCAACAAAAATGTTGATCCAGGAACATGTTGTACTTGGCAAAATCAGGTTCTGCCAGCTTGACCTCATCTATTCACTCAAATGTATCACAGAAAACATTTTAGTTAAACCTCTGCACATTTCTGATCACTTCCTTATCACTTTTAATTTACAACTTCCTTTTTTCATACCACCAACCCCCAGCCAGTCTCATTCAGACAAAATCCACTTGCCCTTCCTCCCTCCCACCTTTCCTCTGTTGTGTCATCCTCTCTTCCCTCCCCCACCCAATTCTCATCACTAGATGTTAATAACACCAAAGACACTTTATTCTCCACTTTAACATCCTATCTAGACAAAATCTGTCCTCTCCTCCAGGCCAGCGTGTGCTACTCCCTCTAATCCCATGGTTATCCAATGTTCTCCGTGAGCACCGGACCAAGCTTAAGGCAGCTGAAAGAAAATTGCACAAATCAAAAGATTTAGCTGACCTCAGTAAGTATGAGTCTTTGCTTTCAGGTTCACACTGCCAAAACTTCATATTTTCACAACAATACTGTATCAACAGTACTTTTGACACATGCAAACTATTTAAAACATTTAATTATATCCTCTGCCCCCCCTTCACCATGTCACAATCTCTTTAACAGCTGATGACTTTCTAACTACTTCACATACAAAACTACAACCATCTCTCAGCATCACACACTCGGGAACTCAAACCAACCACACCCACAGCTAACAATCTCCTCTCTCAGAAGAAGAACTTTATAAGCTTCTCATCTCCAGCCACCCTGCCCCCTAGAGCCCATCCCCTCACACCTACAAGCCATTTCTCCCACACAGTTCTCCTCTGGCCAATGAATGAACACGGTGTAATTATGATTCAGGCTGCATCACAAGTCAGAATTCAGATTGGGATTGGTAGCATTCAAATATTCATCCAGTTCCTTTTGATTTAAGATCAGATTCATCATGCCGGTATGGAGCCAAAGCTGGCCATAGGGCCTGTGCGGAGGACCTGTCTGGTTCTTGTGTTTTTTGCTGAGGATCTGTGCCGATTGCTGGCATGTTGACGAGGCCTTCAGAGGGGTATCATCTTTCCTCTCACAGAACAACCAGCTGGATGATTACCAATCAGGTTTTAAAAGCAGCCAATCAACCGAGACTGCCTTGCTGTTGGATATGGAAGCTCTGTGGAATGCAAGAGCTGATTCCAAATCATCAGTTTTATATGTACCTGCAGTTTTCGAAACTGTTAATCATCAGATCCTTCTATCCACCCTCTCATCACTAGACGTCACTGGAACTCCACTTTGCTGGTTTGAATCTAGTCTCAGCCTCAGACTTCACGCCCACGGACCGTTGGCTGAACGTCTGATGCATATGGCACACTTATCTGGAAACACTTCAGGAGTTTCAAAGTCATCATCTGGTTGATTGAATTATACAGGATGTCCGGGAGACGCACGTGTCGCGTTCTTTAACAGTCCGCCTGGAAACAAATGCAGTGACGCTGAACTCTCTCGTGGAAGAAGAACTTCATGTTTACAAGCGTTTACCAGGATCAACTAAACGCTGGATTTTCAAAAGTATGTACAAAATACAAAACTTACTGTAATTGGTTGCGTTACATGTCAGTCAAACGTCCTCCTCGGCGGTCCTTGAAAGCTGCGATAGAGTCCAGACCTTCTGCCATCAGTCTGAAGTTCTGGCTATGTGAGACTAGTTTGAATCTTACCTCAGGTTGCCTGGGGAGGGGAGGTATCCAAAACACATCATCAGGTCACTGGGGTACCCCAGGGATCAGTTCTTGGACCCCTCCTTTTCTCCATATACACTACATCACTGGGACCCATTATGCAGGCACATGATTTTTGCTACCATTGCTATGCTGATGACACACAGCTCTACTTTTCATTTCAACCAGACGATCTTACAGTAGCTGCACAGATCTCAGACTACCTGGCGGACATCTCGGCATGAATGAAAGAACCTCACCTACAACTCAACCTAGCAAACACAGAGCTTCTCGTTTTCACACCCTGTCAGTACAGTACAACTTTACAATCCAGCTAGGTTCATCAACAATAATCCCTTCAAGTTTGGCCAGGAATTTTGGGGCAATCTTTGATGACCAGCTGCCCTTCAAAAACCACATTGCTACAGCACGATCGTGCAGGTTTGCACTGTGTAACATCAGGAAGATTAGGCCCTTCCTAACTGAGCATGCAAAACAATTTCTCGTCCAGGCCCTTGCCATTTATAGCCTGGACTACTGCAATGCTCTTCTGGCTGAACTTCCATCATGTGCAGTCAGACTCCTACAAATGATCCAGGAAGCAGTGGCTCAACTGGTCTTCAATGAATCCAAAAGAGCCCACATCTTGCCACTGTTTATCTCTCTGCATTGGCTTCCAGTTGCAGCTCGCAAGATCAAGACATTGGTGCTTGCCTACAGGATGGCCACGGGCTCTGCACCCTCCTACCTCCAATTTCTCTTGGGTTACCATTACAGACAGGCACAAAATCACTTTCAAGAATGTTTTTGTTCACTGTTCCTTGCCGGTGGAATGATCTTCCCAACCCTATCCGGACAGCCGAATACCTGACAATTTTCAAGAAACAGCTGAAAACTCATCTCTTCCGTTAGCACTTAACTGCAACCAAAAAAAATATTTCTCTATTCCTTCACCTATACTCTCAACGTTCCTTAATCCCTCCCTATTCTAGATTGTATTATCCTGAACGATGGCTGAAACTTTGTATTAATTGCATTTCTTGTGTTCATTGCCTCTTCATCTTGCCCCTATCATTTGTATTCCTCAATTCAAGTCACTTTCAATAAAAGCATCTGCTAAGTGAATAAATGTAAATGTAAACCAACTAAAAATGCTGCGTCACATGCATGAGAAAGGTACTGCATGTCAGAATAAAAAAGACGAGAGGATCGAAACTTATAAGGAAGAAGATAAGCGAGGATTATTCGTTGACATACCTTGGCTAATCTCCATATCAATAATGAAACCTGCCAAATGCTTCAGATATTTCCTTATGACTCTATGGAAACTCTAAAAGCTCTGAAAACAAAAGCCACATCTTGCACAGTCTCTGTTGAAAGTTGTGCAATGACTCTCATCATCATTTGAACATTTCTGCATGATGTCAAGATATGAGTTTCAGCATGTTACCAGGTCCGTTCTTAATGTATTGCATTTTTCATGAGTGAGAGGCACTTAAGGGAAATGTTTAATGGATGCCACTGCTAACAGGATTCCTTTACCTCAGCAGAGACAGTTCAAAAGCCCTTCTAAAAAAAAAAATCTAACAGCTTTCATCTAACAAAAAAATCTGATTTTGAATCTCAATGAGGAAGTCAGTGAGAAAGGTTTTGTTCTGATGTGGCTTGGCTATTTTCCCACAATGAATGTCTTTAAATTTCCCTCATAACCATTTGAAAATATTTTTAAAGATACTTTTGTGTCTGGATATATTTCTGTCTTACTCTCTGAAGTATTTTGTTATGTGGTTTCAAATGATTGCGCTGTAAACATTCATGTTGCAAGTGTTATGCCCCATGGTATATTTTCATACATTAAGCGTCTGGATTTTTCATATGCAATGGAGCAATGCAGTTATGTTCTCCACCCTGTGTGCTTTTTAAAAGTAATGCTAAAGAGATGCTGCTGTGAACGAGTCTAACAGGTTAAGGATGTTTTCCTTTAGAGCCAATGTGATGATCTTTTTCTTTTGATAGCCACTCAGTAAAAAGGCAAGATTGTGATCACAGCTGTTTAGAAACAGCATACAGATATACAGATACTTTCCTTTACGTTGGACCTGCCAACACAGAGGTGAGTGTAGATTTTCTACAGAGATATGCAGAATCAGAGAATCATTTCATTACTCTCATCTGCATTTTTAAGATGATTATTTAACCTTTTGTATTAGGACTTGAATAGTTTTTACTGTGACACTTGCAAGTCATCTTTGAATGCTAAATAAAACTGTAATTAATTTTAATCCTAACTCAAATATCAAGAAAATATCTTCATCAAATATATACAAGTATTAAGTAAATTAAAATGAGGTCTACTTATGTGTAAAATTAATAATATACTAAAATATTATGGATACACCTTACAGTAAGGTTTGATTTGTTAACATTAGTTGACTGCATAACATGAACTAACAAGGAACAATACTTCTACAGCATTAAAAAATCTTAGTTAATTTTAATCTTAACATTTACTAAAAAGTTCAAAAGTTGTAACTGTTAACATTAGTTAATGCACTGTGAACCACCATGAACATTTTTAATAACTAACATTGACAAAGGTTTAGAATATATTGTCACACACACGTGGAATATCATTGGAGTGTGATGCTGAAATCATATCATACTTCTCTGCCTGTTGTACATTTTTAGCTGTAAGCATGTCGAAATCAATGGTAGTCACGCAGCCACAGCCTGTTATGGTCTCTAGACATTCTGACCAATGGGGGTCAGGCACCTTTGACTGCTGCGATGACATGTCTGAATGTAAGTAAAGTTTGGAATAAAATACAAAGATTACATTTTATTTCGATGGCCCACTTTAGACATGCTATAAGTAACTTTGCAAAGTTATTTATAGTTAGTAGAATGTAGTGGAATTAAAGGGAAAGTTTATGTCATTCCAAACCTGTATACTGACTTTTTTTGTGGAACACAAAATATCTTTTGAGTACTAGTTTTCCACACTCAGCACTGTCATAGATCAGAACCATCTTAAAGTCACAGAGACAGTGTATTATAATAAATATTATTATTACCTCCCTTTCTGTAAACAGGCTGCTTTGCTTTCTGGTGTTTACCGTGTTTCACGTGCATAAAAGCCAAGAATTACGGTGAGTGCTTATGTCTCCCCCTGCTGGACTTCTTCGGGTGCGTCCCACCCATAACCATGTCCATAAGAGTCTCAATGCGCCAGCGTTATGGGATTAAGGTGAGAACCACTTTTCTAACGAATTTACTATACTTTTAGGAGAGACCAAGTCTAGTTGTCACATTTCTCATTAACTTTGAGGTTTTGAGCCAAAAGCTTAATCACATAAATGTTTATTTCCGATAGTAATACACATATAGTTTAAACTTTCAAACTCAAATTTCAATATCATATTTTTTCCTATAGTTACTATGTAACAAGTGAACACATTAAACCACACTGACATAGCCTACATTAAGACAAGAATCAATTTAAAGCAGGATGGATTCTGATTGGCTGTCAATGTTTTTATTGTTAAAACTCAGTGTCAAAATGAGTTTTATAGTGATGTAGTAGGTCTATTTGTAATAGCCGTTGTGTCTTTATGTTCATTTGCAGGGTGATATGTGTAATGACTGCCTGTTGGTCACTTGCTGCAGAGCATGCGTTTGGTGTCAGATGTCACGAGAGATGAAAGCACGAGATCTACAAATCACTCTTGTTGGTGCCAGGAATTTATAATGTGTTTTGAAGTAGCTATGCTGTTTGTGTATATACTACAAATGAAGAAATCTTGAAGGAAAATGAAGGAAAATCTTTTTGTAATGAAAACAGTAAATGCCTGTGCTGTCATATATCTTTATGTCAGGTACTCTGCTTCTAATCTGCATAATATCATGACAAGTGTGATCAGCTAAATTAGTGTGTGACACATCTATATGAAAACTTTATGGAAAAAAATATACTGTTGTTTATTTGCGACAATAGTAAAAAGTACTTAAAATCATCAGTGTTTTTTTGTCTTATAAACCTTATTAAAACAATTCAGAAATTTCTGTAATTCTGTAATTGAGCAGAACACAAAGAAAAACAATTTGCATTTAGTTATGGCATGATAAATGTGTATGAGAAAAGAAAAGTGTATTGCTTCCCAACATGTTTGCTTTTCCCATTTGCCTTTATTGTGGGACTGAAAATCTTTGATATCTTTCACATGTGTTGTTAAACAATAAATTATTGATCATTTTCTGGGACTTCATGTCTTCATTTCATGTCTCTGGAAAGGTGTGTTTGTGTGTTAGGGACTTGCTCTGAAATGTATTCTATAATCTCTTGTTTTATTGTAACATTTTTGATGCAGAAATTACTTATTATTCTCATTACATTTATTATTATTATTATCATTAACATGAATTTTCATTTGATCTTTTTTTTTTTTATCTCTTTTGATGTTTATGTGGATGTTGGTATTCTCATATTTAGCAATGATATCATATAACGCATGTATGTTTTGTGTCCCCCTGCTGGACTTTTCTACAAACAACATCTGTCAAGTGACAGCATACCTGCGAAACGACATACTTGCAAAACAAATAGCAACAAGGTATGTCACCATGCAGCACAGGATATGCTTAACCCCTATGTGAGTTTATTTTTTAATCAGTATGGAAGCCTGTTTCAGTCTCATAAAAAGTAAGAAGATGGTCTGATCTGTCAGATTGTGAGATAACTCTGAGTTATGAAGTTGCAATTGCAGATCAAGATATAAAGTTAAATATCAAATAAAAAGTCATAATTAGGAGAAACAATGCTGCAGTTGAGATAGGCCTATAAAGTCGCAAATTATTTATTACTTTTCTAAGGCATCCATGCTTAACTGATTACAAAATAAACCCATACTATTTAAGAGCACTGTTGAAACAGGCTTATGTGTCATAATAATGCTGCCTTTTCACTGTCGGACCAGTGCAAGCCAGGGCTAACAACGTGACGGGCGGGGCCAATAGCCTCAAGGCCAAAATTAGGCTGCGTTTCCACTGTCAGGCCAGTAGCCCCGCAGCTCTACTCTATTAACATGCCTCCATGGAACGACAGCACACAAACTGATGCTGTGTTTGAAATCACCCCCTATACCCTCATTTACTATTCCCTACATTACTCCACTAATATAGTCTACTTGGAGTAAATGAAAATGAGAGTAATGAAAAGATTTATCTTGAACTCTGTCATGGAAACTAGCATGTATAAACTTTAATTATACAATTTAATAATCAATACAAAGGGAATTTATACCTGTATGATATTACGCTGTAGCCACATTGGAGCAGCAGTTTGGAAAATGGATGGATGGATGATTCAGCTGCAGGCGCCATCTTCTGGCGAGATGCAGTAATTCATTCAGTGCAACCCTCACAGTGCATTATGGGCATTCTCTAGTCGTCAGCATTAAAGGCTAGAATGAGATGGTCTAGTAAGTATGCATAGCTATGTCACACATGTTCCTGCCCCCACGGTCACGGCACGAAAATAATATTAAAACTTAATTTTGGAAAAATACTAAATTTGTATTACAAATCTTTATATTAACTGGCTTTCTATTAATGCAATACAGTGAATGACAGCCATCTGTGGTCTCCCAGTGGCTTACATTATTGGCAGTTTAGTATTAAAAGGGTGGTTGATTATGATTTCACTTTTTTAACTTTAGTTAGTGTGTAATGTTGCTGTTTGCTCATAAACAACAGGGAGATATTTTCTTTTAAAGAATTCTCTGTTTAAGGACTACAACAAACGGCTGGTAGGGACTACAACGAACTTCTTCCCGGGTTTGTGACATCACTAACCCCAAAATTTACATAAACCCTGCCCTCGAGAACACGCAACAAAGGGGGTGAGGCCATGTTATTGCAATACAGTGTGTAGCACAAATGTCATAAAAGCAAGATGACAACATAATTTATAACTGTAATTAAACTAAACTATACCTGTTCTTTTTTTCTTGCAGCATATATTCTCTGGCTCTGTAGGATTTTACAACAGTTCCCACACAAGCGATTTATAGATTATCATGACAGAATACGCTAATCAATGACTTTAAGATAGACAAATTTAACATGCTGTAGGGTATTTTGAGCTAAAACTTCACATACACACTCTGGGGACATCAGAAACTTATTTTACATCTTGTAAAAGTGTCATTATATGACCCATTTAAGTGATTATTTTACAGCAAAATAAAAGATAACATCTATGCTTTCATGTCCCAAAAAAATTATTTTTGTCTTACATTTCATAATAAACTCGTTTTCCGTCAGTTTATTTTCATGAACTGGAATGTGTGTAAAGGATTTTGGGTGATTTAAGGCATAGTTTGATCTGATGTGTCCTTCAAAACAGGCTGAATGAAGGACGTGAAACGAAGGCTGCCTTCCAAGGATCCTTCAAATTGTAATGGCCTTCAGCGACGTTTGATGACATGGCAGCCGTCGTAGGATGCAGCCTTCCGTTTGAGAAACACAAAATCAGTTGTACACTCATTATTGCGGTGCATTATGAAATTGAATGAGTGCACTTAATAATGTCCACTATGGTGTCGGACACCACTAAAAATGGCTGTGCCCTCAAATAGTGCCCTATTTGAGAACATGCTGTTGGTTGCTGCAGTCATCAAGTCTAACTAAGGGAGCTACACATTGTATTTTATAGGCATTCAATGGGCAGTCCTTACTCTCAGCCTTTGAAGTGACCACTAGAACAAAAGCATCTAAAGACAACACAGGCAATCACAGTTGGGGGTGATTCCTCAAATGTATAAACAGTCTCCTCAAATGGTATAAACAGCAGCTGGTCACGAGAACTAAGACTATGTAAACATTCACACATAGTTTGACTCTGACTTTGAAGATAAAAGACTGACAAAACCCACTAACTGGAAACTATATTGAATTTAATCAGAAAATTGATGCCATTGTGTTCACCTTGAATTCCCAATGCAGTGTAGTTTTTCATGTGATGTTATATCAGGATGTAGGATCAGCAGCTCTTAAACAGATTCTTAAATTTGTAATCCCACAGTCCGAAGTACCACTGCTTATGTATATTAAAGGGCACCTATTATGCAAAATCCACTTTTACATGGTGTTTGGACATAAATGTGTGTTGGCAGTGTGTGAACACAACCACCCTACAATGATAAAAATCCACCCACTCCTTTTTTTTTTAATCCCCATTAAACCAAAGCAGTCTCATTAGACATGCTGTTTTGATTGTCACACTGCTCAGGTCCCGCCCACAGCCGCTGACTGACAGTCCTGCATTACCATAGTTTCCGCCCTCAGCGAGTTGTATGCTCACATTGTCTGCCATTTTCTCCACACTTGAGGAGCTTTACCGACAACATTGTCTCATTAGAAATCCCGGTGTTCTGTTCTTGGATGTAAGAGTGAACATAGGAGTTTTCATTTTCTTCCTACATCATCTGAGCCACTGAGAACGCTGTGGATACATTTTTGAAGGTAATGCTCCCCAAAATATACCTAAATTTGTTTATGTCTGCACAAATCATTTCACTCCAGGCTGCTTTGTGAATGAGGGTCAATGCAGATACTGTATAAGATTACCAGTTTATTAAGCACCCCCATAGAAAAAAAGAAGGTCTGTATTTATTTTTTTACTGTTAGTTGTAACGAGTGTTTGTTGTGTATGTTGATAATTGCAAGGAAGAGAGAGAGTTTATGGATAAGACTTTAATACACACTTCTTGTAACCTTACTATGTTTTATTCAGCTCTTACAGTGATTTTGCGGAGTAAAAAACGGACATGAGCTTTGTTTAATGAGCTCTTGAAGCTCCGCCCTCTACTTGAAAGGGGGCAGGGAGCAGCAGCTCATTTGCAATTAAAGGGACACACACAAAAATGATGTGTTTTTGCTCACCCCCCAAAACTTGCCATTTTAACATGCTATAGAAAAATTATCTGTATGTATTTTGAGCTAAAACTTCATATACCATTGAGCCAGATCAGCATCAAAAATAATACATTTACAAAACAAAATTCATAAATTTACAGCACAATTCACATTTACAAAATCTGATTCGTAAATTCAAAACACAATTCATAAATACACAAGTAAAAGCATAAATATTTCCCCAAATGCTCACACAAATGCATCTTACCTAAATAAATTAAAAATGTTTACACAAATATGTATATATCTCGGTAGGATAGAGCCTTCCGTTTGAGAAGCACGTACACTCAACAACTAGAGAATACCCATTATGCACTGTGAGGGTTGCACTGAATGAATTACTGCATCTCACCAGAAGATGGCGCATGCAGCTGAATCATCCATCTATCCATTTTCCAAACTGCTGCTCCAATGTGGCTACAGCGTAATATCATACAGGTATAAATTCCTTTTGTATGTGGAGGTTCTTGAATTAATTTCCATCACACATTTATGAATGATGTTACATGTATTTATGGATCGTTAAATCTGCATTTGCAAATCGTCACATGTGCGTGGACTGCTTTGAATTTGTGTGCAGTATTTTTGAGACCTTCCTGGCAGGTTAAGATTCATAAATATCTTTTTTTTGGAGGAAGTTCTGTTTAGCCAATCGCGGTGAGCTTTTAATCCACCAATCAAAACGCTCCTTACTGAACAGACTCAAGAAGCTCAACGCTGCGCTTGTATAGTGCATTGTTCCATGATCGGGTCCTTTATGTAAAGACATTTTAATGGGTACTCTTTTTTAGCACCTGATAACAATTTCTACAAAATCACTTTATGATTTATATCGTTTGCACAAAACCTGCTGTCTTATACATCAAAGTTGCACAGACCCTGTTTATTCAGATCAATCTATAATGTTATTAAATAAGTGTTAAATGTCCAAACATTTCATTTAATAACAACAATTCTTTAAATACATTATAAACAGCTACTTTAATACTTTTAAAACAGCTACCACCACCTAAGGGAGATTTCAACACACACAGCGGAGATATTTCAGCATGGAGGATGAAAACCAGACTCAACGAGTAAGTAAAGTCGTTTTTTTATCTGATGGCATTTTCTTATGATTAAAGGTTGTTTTAGTTAATGAAGTGTGCAGTTTGCAGTGTTACTAAGTAACAAAGTTATAAAGTTAGTCCACGCCAGCTTTCTTATATTATAACTGGTGTTTGTAGGAACACTTTAGTAATCACAGGATGATTGTGCGATAAACAATCAATAAAACAACGATTTCGATGATAAACTATTGAGTAATTTTAAATATGGTTTGTAGTCAGTGGGTTCTAAAGTTACCATCGCGACCAGCTAGGGATGCCACGGATTATCTGCTATGGTCTCTAAAATCTTTTATGATGGATGGTTGCACTTTTTTGGGCTTCAAAATCTCCTCCTCTATTCACTGGCATTATAAAGCTTGGAAGAGCGAGGACATTATTTAATATAACTCCGATTGTATTTGTCGGAAAGAAGAAAGTCATATACACCGATGGCTTGAGGATGAATAAATCATGGGGTAATTATTTTATTTTATTTTTGGGTGAACTATCCCTTTAAGATTTATACAAAATGTTTTATTAAGCTCTTTTTTTTTTTTTTTACTCATTTAAAATTCTTAATTCATAATATGAATAATATGTAATGATTATTCAATTCAATTTGATGGAATTTTACTATTAATTGAAATTCATAAACCTTAAAAAAAGGCTTACTTTTTTTTTGAGTGTTGTTCTTAAAGGTGCAGTAAGCAATTTCTGAGAAACGCTGTTGAAAGTGGATCGAACCGAGCAGCACAACACACTTGTAGACAATCAGCAGTATGGGCCATATACACTCATGATGGGGGAGGAGAGAGAGAGAGAGCAAGAGGGAGATTTGAAGAAAGACTGTAGAAAGGGAGATGGCTGAGAGACATTACAAAAAAATAAAAGGTCGGTAGGAATATTACAGGAAAAAAGAAGGGTTATGATCAGGCAAGAGCTTCAGGACCCGTGTTAATATTAGAAAAGCTTTCCAGCGCTGGAGAGACCCAAGCAGGAAGGCCTGAAAACGGATGCCAAGGTTGCATCGTTTCTGCTCAATACGTGAGTAACATTGGTTTTGCTATGTTTCAAAGAAGCAAGATATGCTGTTGTTGTAATGTTGGCTGTAGTAATAGGGCAGTTTTGAGTGCCATTGTTTGTCTGGAGCAGGTGTGCAGCTTGGTGACCAACAACCAACTCTTGCTTGTATATACTCTTGTGTACTGTATGTTCAGTTTTGTTCTTCCTTGTCGTTTGTTCGTATTTTTCGCAAAGCATTATTTTGCTTCGCTTCAGCTATGATAAAGAGACATCCATCGGTTGTGTGTTCATGCATTTTGAGGGCAGAGTAATGAAGGGAGGGGTGTGCTTGTTTTGGTTGATTTCAAATATCAACAGTTTCTCAGAAATCGCTTTCCGCATCTTTAAAGGGGAGCATCTTAATGTTCCTCTGCAATAGCAACTTCCAACTTAATCACTTTTCCATGTGCTTTATTTCCTTATTCAGTTTTAGTGCCATTTAGTAGTTTATTTTATTCCTGTGCATCTTTTTGTTAATAAAATGTATTTTACATTTGTGTCCCCCTTGTGTATATTATACTGTAAGAGGCTCTACAAATTATCTGGTATCTCACAAATCCATAGGTCAGCTGACAAATTAATGTTCATTAAAAGTTGATTAAAAAATATTTATTGATCTTGGATTGTTCTTATACTATACTCTTGGGGTGCTATTATTTAAAATCATTTGTCATTGAGGTAAATGAAGGTGAATGCGGAACAGTGTAATGAACTTTTACTTTTACATAAACGTGTAATTAATTTTATGTCTTTCTTGTAAGAATTCAAACTGCAAGAGGTGGAGAGATTCCATCCATTTGTGTTGAATCAAACAACCCTTTGTTCCACCACCAGGGCCTATTTACTGGACTTTCAGGTTTATCTGCATATTATCTGTGGTTCAGTAAAACATACCTTGTTTTTTTGTTTTTTTTTTCCCCTCGCATGACATCTCGCATGTATAAATACACCTACTTTTATTTTCTTTTGACAGAAAAAGGAAAGGTTGCACTAGAAGTACAAGTAAGTAAGTAATTTCTTATCTTTCCTCATTTTTTTCAGCATGTTAAATCAAATGTTTACACTCTGTTACAGTTGCACTCTGACTGTGGCTGTCTTTTCAAAAATTGAAAAGATGAGAATTTTTAGATATTTTTTAGAAATTGTTTTCCGAATTTTAAATGTTTCCTATTTTAAAATGTTTGTCTTCTATACTTGTATGCTAGATGCTATATTTATTTAATTTGTGTGTATTGGTAATTAGTCTATTTTCTTTTTGTAAATTACTTTGCAAACCTAGATACAAAACCAGGTCACACTATTGATAAGTTTGCACACTGATTATGGGTGAAATTCATAAGTCATTAAATCATCTGTATATGTTAACACTTTACAATAAGGTCCCATTAGTTAATGCTAGTTAATGCATTACCTATGTGTAATACATTTGTTACAGTATTGATTAATCTTTGTTAATGTTATACAAATACAACTGTTCATTGTTAGTTCTTGTGAGCTCAGGTCCATTAAATAATGTTAACAGATACAACATTT
The DNA here is from genome assembly GCF_019924925.1 of Ctenopharyngodon idella. Lineage (NCBI taxonomy): Eukaryota > Metazoa > Chordata > Actinopteri > Cypriniformes > Xenocyprididae > Ctenopharyngodon > Ctenopharyngodon idella. Next base: position 33,717,829 of record NC_067229.1, on the reverse strand, counting down.
GATTTTAACTATAGTAAAAGTTGAAATTAACTGAGATTAATAAATGCTTTAGAAGTCTTTTTCATTGTTAGTTCATATTAATTAATGTAGTTAACTAATGTTAACTAATGGAACCTTATTGTAAAGTGTTACCTGAATATAAAAGAAACTGTCTTATTTTGTTTTTTAAAATGTACCCAGAGCTGCAGGCTGCAAAAAACTTTTCTTTTTCTTTTTTTTTCTTTTTTTGTAAGATTAAAATAAAATCTTAAATTTCACAATGCTGCATTCCATATTTCTTTGAATTTAAACAATCTTTAACTAATTTATCTTCGAAAGATTTAGTGATTAAACATTTCTCTGATCATTACTCAAAATATTTGAGAAGTTATTAATAACAGACATTTGAGAATAAATGAAAATGTAACATCTTGCCACATAGCTGTTTTTGTGATAGTTCTTTGCTCTACATTCATATACATTTATTGTTCTTACAAGCTTTAAAGGAAAAACAAACAAACAAAACCCAGTGGAACCGGTTCATAGGAATATATATATATAGGCAAATTTTCAATTTTGAATATGAAACGAAACTCTACATGGATAGTTTGGTGAGACTTGCCAGACAGGGTCATTAAAGCAAACAGTTTCATTTTGAACAGTGTTGCAAAAGGTGACCTGAAAGTTTAGCAATGCAAACAAATTTTTTTTGAATAGTACCCAGCATGCATTGCTGTATGAAAAAAATAAAATTACTTCTATTAAAAGGATTAATAACCAATTAGAACTTCTTGCATTACTAAACCTCAATATGCCTCATTACATTATACAAAATTTTGTAACACTTTATTTTAAGGTGTCTTACAAAATTTACCCTTCGCCGGGAATTTGATTGGCAGGCAATCTGACCAATCATGACACTGAATTCGCCATTTTGTCTGACAAACAAACACAGGATAGTTAATAAATTAACGTTGTGGACTTGAACTTGGACTTGAAAAATGGTGTGTATTAATGTCTTTCTGTGGTTGAAAAAAACATACCTTCTAATGTTAATTCATCACTAGTAGGAAGAGATGACCGGTTCACATGCCGCTTGAACTGAGGCACTACAGCGATCTGTCACAACACATTAAAGAGCCAAAAAACAGTATTAATTGTTTGAATTTCTTAAAAAAATTACAAAATTTGAAAGCTGAGACTTTATTTCACACCATAAGTAACCTGCTTTGTCTTGTTTGTCAGCGCGTTGTCAGTGTCCTCTTTGCTCTGCGATGTATTTTTCACTTTGTGAGAACATGATATGTGGTGTGAGAGCGGCTTGTCGGACAAAGCAACAGTAACTAAGGACTCAAGGTGCAGGACAACAGGCATTTATTTGTTATAAAAAAATAAATAAAAAAAATTAAACAAAAACCCTGTAGGGGAAAACACTGGCAGCAGGACCGGACAGGCAAGAGTGGAAATGGCAAGACAAGGCAGGACAAGACACGATGGGTAAATATGACAATGAACTGGCACAGGATTGAAAACACAAGGAGAATAAATAGGGAGCAAACAAAGCAGGCAACAAGGGAGGACAGGTGGGGCAAATGAATCAATAATCAGATAACAAGAAGGATGGGGTTAAGACAATAGACAGGAGAGCACATGGCACAAAGAAACAAACATGACAAGCCATGTGCTCACTCACACCAAACATGAACACGGAGACACTGAGAGCTCTCACTGACTGCATGTCCATACTGAACATGACAACAAGAAATCATGTGGCCGAAATAAACACAAACCGCTTGCTACACAGAACACAACACACACGCGGACAGAACAGCGTATGGCCCTAGCAAATTCAAAACTGCATGCTCAAGTCAACTGAAGACACAACAGAAGACAAACACACGGAGCATGAATGTCCGAACTCTGACACAGAACCAAAACCCAACTAGACCGAAATGTCGGGTTCTAAATAACCACGCGCCACACACAAAGCAACTCGCATGGACAGAAGAGCGTACGGCCCGAGCGAACTCGGAAATTCTCACAATGACAAGACAGAAGGAGTGTCAGAGCTCTGTCACCAAACCAAGAATAAACAGACTGAAGAGACAGAACCCTAACATAGGGTTAGTTGCATGCAATGTGTAACGAAGGCTCTGTAAAATAAAGTGTTACCCAAAATTCTTTAAATTCTTAGCTTTCTTTGGTAAACTCATCGATTTGAGTTGGGTCTACTCCAAAAATTGCTTGTAATAAGTTATTTTTTTAAAGTGAGGTCAGTGTGGGTTTTCAGTAAAATTCAGTTTACATGATAGTTTAAAATAACAACTAGGATCAGTAAAAACCTTTCCTTTTTTTGTCATTCTTCCATATCAGTAAGGTCAAATCGCTATGGCGGCTGTAATTGTGCAGCAGCCTTTCATCAAGACTCAGAGTAATGCCTGGACTTCAGGAATATGTGACTGTTGCCAGGACTTGAATTCTTGTATGTATGCTACAATTCCACTTTAAGGCCTTATAATAAACATTACAGCTCCTTTTTTACTGTTCATTAAAAATGACAGAATTACATATAAATGAAATCACGTTATGTGCATTTTTTTTTTTTTTTTTGTCCTCAGGCTGCTATGCATACTGGTGCTTTCCTTGCTTTACCTGCTCCACCACTGGGGAGTTTGGAGAGAGCACCTGTCTACCTCTGCTGGACATATTTGGCCCATGTCTCTTGGCTTCGTTTGGGATTGCAACATGTGTGCCGCCTGTGACTCTGGGAATGAGGGTGGCAGTTCGCTACAAATATGATATTGGGGTGAGTTTTCCTTCGCCTCTATCAATAAAAGAAAAAGGGCCACAAAACATTCTTTTGTTTGTTTGTGTTGCAACAGGGCAGTCTCTGCGAGGACATCATGGTGTCTTGCTGTTGCATCTGGTGTTCATGGTGTCAGTTGAGTAGAGAAATCAAAGCACGCAAACAAACCGTCACCATAGTGCAAACCGCACCTACCGTGTTTCAACCAATGCCCATGGCAACCACCACACAAGTTGTCTCTACACAGCAGTCGGTTGAGATGATTCGTGCGCAACCGGTAGCAGTTGCTCCTGCAATGCAGATGGCACCAATTCAGACTGGTCCACCTACAATCATAACAACTGTTAAATAGGATATAGATGCTTGTGACACACACACACACACACACACACACACACACACACACACACACACACACACACACATGCTGGGTTTCCATGTTTTATGGGGATTTTCCATAGACATAATGATTTTTATTATTACCTTATTTGTGGGGACATTTTGTCCCCATAACGTAGGGTTTACCAGGACCACACACACACACACACATTAGATTTTGTTATCTTTGTGGGGACTCTCCATAGACGTAATGATTTTTATACTGTACAAATTGTATATTCTATCCCCCTATACTAAACCCACTCATCACAAAAAACTTTCTGCATTTTTACAATTTCAAATAGGCATAATTTAGTATGTTTTTAAAAAAAAAAAAAATTTTAATCTATTTCCCTTGTGGGGACCGCTGGCTGGTCCCCACAATGTTGGCGATCTCTGGTTTTATTATCCTTGTGTGAATATTTGGTCCCCATAATGTAGGTTAAATGTATACACACACACACACACACACACACACACACACACACAGAGACCGAATACTAAGTGATCCGTATAATATAATATCTAACCTGCTTAATATAAATGATTTTGTGTGAATGGCTTGGGTGCATTTGGAAAATACCTGTCTTTATATTGTTTATTCCTTGAATATACCTATGTAATCAGACTTATTTAATTTTTTTAATTATTCAAATAATAATAATAAAAACATCTGATTAAATGGATATAGAAGTCTTGTTTTCTTAATCTGATGATTTTCGCTTGAGTATTTTAGAGTGAACTTGTCTGTGAATAACTGAATCTTAAATAGCGGAAATGAGCAGAGACCTCAAATCTGAAGAAAACAAACAAACCATTTACAGAAATAAACAGATTGTTATATGCTGTTTGTATATTTACAGTTGGCTGTATGGAAACAGGATTAGATTGGTCAAAAAGACAGAATGTAGTATATAGACAACTCAACAGTTAATAACATGCTGGACAGGAAGAGCTTGAACTAAGAAATGTTACACGACAAAGTACTTTTGCCAAAAAAAGGAATTATGTTTAATGGGGAAGCTAATCTCTCTTTCTTTAGAGACCGTGTGAAAGGCTTTTTCTTTTACGTGGCAACATTTTTGTGCGACTGAAACTGTTTAAGGCTCAACTGAGGTATGTAACCTAAACATAAAATAGGTGCGTGGTTATTTACAGTATCATATCATCACCTTGGAGTTATAAGGTTCTATCTGACATTTTTATCAAAATTGAGTTATTCGCATATTCTTATTCTGTGACAACTTATTTATATTATGTGTTTTGCATTTTGGGACATTTTTTTAGAAAACAAAAAGGGTCTATCCACAAAGGTATGGAATGCAAAAACTTTAAAGCTCAATATCTCAGAACTGTTCAGAATTCAGATAGAACCTTATAATTCCAAGGTGGTGATATTTCTACAAATTTAGCTTGTGTAGTTTTAATTTATACAATATATACTTGTATAAGAGAATTTTACAGTCTACATTTTAGTCCTTTTTTAAATGTCATGTACATGTTTCTTGTATTAGAGAGAAATTTAATGCTGATGTTCATGCTGATTGTTTTTATTTTGAGAGAAGAAAAAGAGAGGAATGTGTGGATACGCATACTTCATTTCCCTTTGGACATCCGTCCTTCTCTCTTTACCCTGTGGTTATAATGGCGACAAGATCCTGGTTTTCCCCATTGATGGCAGTCACTGGGTGAACATGGAGGTACTGATTTAAAAAGCAGGAAGTGTAGATTTAAATGAGTGCAGAATTCCAGCAAAGTTCATTGTTCTTTATATGACTTATATGACCACTGCAAGAACTTTCCCCAGGAACTAGGGACTTACAACCGATGGACCGACGACGAGGTTCAGGCTTTATTAAAGGGAACCCCTGGTGTTAAGACTTGTATGGCTTAATATAACATAAATGATGTCTCTTACTGAAATATGTAGTAGAAAATCTATGAAAGATTTACGTTATTTAAAAAAATCCATGACATATTTGGACCGATTTGGACAATGGGCGGTGCCATTTTGTTTAGGTGCACAGTGTGTTCTACGTCGATGACGTCAAATGGTTGCACTCACTGAGCTACTGACACTGTCCGTATTGCTATTTTTACTGCAACACAACTCGGAATATAATATACGATGCAACATTGTGCAGCTTTTGGTTGTAATTTTCAGTCGATGAGCCACAAGAGAAGCGATGTAAGTTTTTACTGCTTTACTAGCGATAAGAGCAGTGGCGTAGCAGACGGGCACACAGGGCACGCACTGTGGGGCGGCGGGGGGGCAGGCCCGCGTGTTGGGGGGGCCCCCGTGATAACCTGGGTTGCGTCAACAGACCATGATCAAGTATCGACGATAAAATTGTTCCGGGTCATTTTGGTGGAAACACGGCTTTTGTGTAAATTGCTGTTTTCCTGTATTTCCCTCAAAGTAAAAACAAAACAGGAATTTTAAAATAAACAAAGAAGTGAGTTAAAGGCACAATATGTAATTTTTCACTGCTAGAGGTCACTTATTCAAAACAAAGGCGTAGCTTGATGATGCCTTGATTTGATGAGCTAATGTATTAAAGATTTATTAACATTATGTAGTATGAAGCAGGGTGCGGCTGACAGCCATTGGAGCGGAACGAGGCCGCTGGAGCGATTGCTAATGAGAGTCATATTAGATTTGATAAAACATAGAATAATAGAAAAATGTATATTAGATACATTTGTGTGTTGAAAGTTGTTATAATGCTACTTTGTGCGTTCGCTCGGCGGCTACAATGAGACACTTGTTGCACACTGCAGTAAGCTAGATTGATATTAGTCATGGTAAAACATGGTACTTGTGGTAAATCAAGAAAACAAGATTTAAACAAGAAGATTTACTGTGTTGAGCTACATAACAATGATTCGTTTTCTGTCGATTAATGTATCAAACAGTAGCTTACCTGTGACCTGCTCAGTTGTTTCTACAAAATAAAATCGGAAATCGAGGGTAACGCGTGTATGGTGTCATTGATAGGCGACGCACGGACACGATCCGTGTCCTGGTTAAAATTGGTTATTTCTCTGGATTTAAACATTCTTGAAAACATTTGGAATATTTTAAGTACACAAGTCAACAAAATATGTAACACTGTTCCAGTGGTTTTTGGATATTTTAATCCACAAATCTTACATAATTGTGTCTTTAAAGAAGAAGTTGCATTATGATATATATAAAATCACAATTATGAAGAATCAATTGCAACATTTTGTCACAGTTGTGAGATGTAATGTCACAATTACCTTATTTATTTTTTCAATAATAAAAAAAAAATCACTAAAAAATTGTAAGGTGGAAAGGAAACTGGCTTCCATATGCTGTAGCTCCTCTGAAGATATAAAATTCAATTTACTTTTTAAAAAAGACTAAAAGAGAAATATATAACAAAGGTAAAAGAACATACTTGAAAAACAAAAGAAAGCAAGTTAACCTGTTTGCTATGATCAAAACCTGACTGCACTCTTTTACTGCTCCTAGGTGCTGGTGAAGAAGCTGCAGTCTCGTGGCCACGAGCTAAGTGTGATTCGGCCGGAGGACAGCTGGTTCATCCAAGAGAATTCATCTTACTACACCTCCATTACAGTGAAGCTTGAAAAGAAACACATAGACCTGGACCTGTTTGAGATCGCAGCACAAAGGATTCTTGAGGCCCGCAGGAAGGGCCCGATGGTGGGAGCACTTGTCCAGATGTCTGAATTTATTGGCATCATGAAGGTGGCTCACACCGCAACCTGTGCCATGCTGACCACCATGATGGAGAACAAAGCTCTGATGAAACAAATAAAGATGGCGAACTATGATTTGATGCTCACTGATCCTGCCATGCCTGGTGGGATCATCCTGGCACATTACCTCCACCTTCCAATGGTCTATAACGTCCGCTGGATGAGTTTTGGAGAGGGACACTTCTCCGTTGCACCTTCTCCAATCTCCTACGTGCCTGTGCCTGGCTCAGGTCTGACGGACCGAATGGGCCTGTTAGAAAGATCCCGTAACCTTCTACATTACGGGTTGAACCTCATTCAAGAGCGGTGGATGGTGATTCCCATGTATACCAGCTTATTGCTCAACTATTTCCCTCCAAACGCCGACCTCCTCGCCATGCAACTTTCAGCAGAGCTGTGGCTAGTCCGTGTAGACTTTGTGTTTGAGTTCCCACGACCCTCCATGCCAAACCTCGTCTACATTGGTGGCTTCCAGTGTCGTCCAGCCAAGCCTCTTCCTGCCGAGCTGGAGGAGTTCATGCAGAGCTCAGGAGACCATGGGGTGGTTGTGATGTCTCTGGGAACGCTGATCGCAGGATTGCCCAGAGAGATCATGGAGGCCATTGCCTCAGCTTTCGCTCGCGTGCCGCAGAAGGTGGTCTGGAGGTTTATTGGCGAGAGACCTTCATCGTTGGGCAATAACACCCTACTACTTCAATGGATACCTCAGAATGACTTGCTGGGTCATCCGAAGACCCGTGCTTTCGTGGCTCACGGTGGCACCAATGGCCTATATGAAGCCATCTATCATGGGGTGCCAGTTCTGGGACTCCCTTTGCTATTTGACCAGCTAGATAACATCATACGTCTTCAGGCAAGAGGTGCGGCAAGGATGCTGGATGCAGCTACTTGTACCACAAAAGAATTCCTTGAGGCTTTGAGCGATATCTTGGAGAACCCAACATATCGTCAGAACATGCAGAAGCTCTCCGGTTTACACCGAGACCGACCTCTGCATCCTCTCGACAAAGCAGTGTACTGGATCGAGTTTGTCTTGCGCAATAAAGGTGCGCGCCATCTGCACGCTGAGGCCTACAACATGTCCATGTACTCCTATTACTGCCTAGATGTGGCTGCATTGGTTCTCCTCATGCTTGTGGTGACTCTGGGAGGTGTCTATACAATATGGATACGAAGATGGAGAAGACAGACAAAAAAGGCTGTTAGAGATGGCAACAAAAAAGCTGTAAAGGACAGCAGTAAGAGGCCGAAAGAGACCATTAATGCTCTGAAAGATAGCAATAATATTTCTATTCCAAGTAAGAGCAAGCCAAGAGCAAGCAAAACAAGAATTTAGTAAAAATCCAGAGAACTACAAACTTTCTTTCTTTCTTTCTTTCTTTGCCTTTAATTCCCTCCCCCCATTTCTTTCCTTGAGCTCTTGCAATTCCCAGCCAAGACTAAACTGCATGCTGGTGATTAGGTGCAGATCCCTTCCTGGAATCCTTAACGTTTGTTGTAATCCCCCTGCACACAACGCATTTAAGGCCATTTGCAAAAAGAAAAAGAAAAAAGGTGAGTCACCTCACCAGTGACAATGCTGCTGGTCAATATTCTGGCATAATGTAAATCAGATGTGATTGAATGGTAAAGTCATGCTGTATAACCTACTCAGCCTGTTCAGGATGTGACATACAGCTCCAATGTGTACAAAACATCTAATCATTTGTAGCTCCATGAAACAATTTGATTGTAACCATTCACTTTTTTTTTTTTGCGTAAAACATGGTTAATTACTATTGTAATGCATAACAAATGGTCAAAATAAACGCTTTTAACAGAGTCCAAAACAGCAGGTTTCATTTTAACAAGCATTTATATTTTGCAGCAGATTACCAGCAGGTGGTGCTATGGATATATTCATAGTATTACTCTATTTCTGCAATCCAAAATCAGATTATATACAATTTTACATCAGCATAATGATTTTTATATACCATACATCAAAATGCCATGTTTTCATTAAAGCAAAAATGATTTAAAGTTAGATGATCACAAACCTGACCAAAATGGTGCGTGTCACAGCACTTTCTCTTTACCACAGGAGGAGGCCATTCTTTTCTCCAGATATGAGACAGGAGATGGCTGGAAGCACATGCAGGGACAGAATGATAAAAAGAAGACAGGCAAGGATGAGAGAGCTCTAACTGATTGAGGGGACATTAGCCTGGGCTGTACTCGCTAATGTATGCTTCTAATGACTCGTTATCTCATTATCAATCTTATTCTCGCTCATCTTTTCTTTTCCTCACTCTCTCCCCTTCCTCTATCTCTCTATCTCCTCCCAATCGACCAGCAATGATGGGAATAGCAATTAGGACGCTAGGCTGCCAAATGGCTATTTTAATTAGCCTTTCTTAGCAAAAGAGAGAGAGAGAGGTGGGACGAGAGAGCGAGTGAAAGAGAGAGAGAGAAAGAGACTAATGTTCTTCATAAGTGCTACAGATTAGAAGGTCATTAGGCTTTTGCTTGAATTAATGATTAGGAATTCCTGCAGGTCATAGAAACTTATTACACAAGCCTACTTAACATTAATAGAACCATCCTATTTGTGTTAAACACAAAGAAATTAAAACTAAAAACCAATTACAGAGTGATGGCATTGTCTTTCGCCCTCCCCCTGGTCACCCATAACGGAGACGCAGTGTAAAACTCTCTGGACAGTAGAGACTCTATAGTCGCACGAGGATAAATGATCCGTTTCGATCCTGCTCCGTTTCATTCTTTCCCAGTTTTACTCCATGGTCATTCTACGATTTTTTTTTCTCTCTGCTTTCAATATTTTCTGCTTTTCCACTATATGTTCCGTCATTCTCAGTAAACTGAGCTGTTTTTCTGCTGCTCCCCTCTCATTGTGGTAGGTAATTTTCTTCAAGAGCACAATGCAACATTCTAGTGTGTTATTTGTTCATTTGTGGCTTGTTTGGGACACGGGCTGGTCTGGTGAAAATCTCTTCAGAGGCACTTTCCATCCCAAAAGAGATAGACTACTTATTTCAGCCCTCTCTTAGATCCATCCCCCTGATGCATTAAAAACAAGGCAAAACACGCACACATAAGGCCTACTTTGTGCGTATACAATACAAATACACGTAGATCATATAGAAAAGTAATACATGTAGAATATACATAACAAAATCATGATTAAAAATGTCTTCTGAAGCCATACGAGTGATTTGTGCGAGGAACAAACTAAAATTCACTATTCACTGATAATCTTCCCCTCCAGTGAGCTGTTAACTGCTGCATTGAATCAGTGAGTCAGTAAGTTGAACTCAAGAACCGAATAAATTTGATTCATTAGCAGACCATTCAGTCTGTGTTTGTGAAAGGAATCTGAATTGATTCAATGAAAAGATCTGGCTCAAAGGAACAATATTATGAAGAATGGTTTCAAACAGTACCAGATTAAAAAGTCATGGTATGACTGTATATATTTATACCTAAACTAAAAATAAAAAAAACTGACAACTCTAACAATATAGATCATAAATATCTCTGTCACTTACATAGCGGAGAACAGGAGAGAAGTATCCTCAACTGAACAGAGCTGGCCACACATGTCCTGTTAAATAACTAAAAATAAAAAGGAGAGTATGATTGGTAGGAAACCATTTACAAATTTAAAATTAGTTTAAAATTTATAAATATTTTTAAGGAGGACATCAGGCACCTGCTAAGAGTGTGTTGACAGTCTGTGTAGTTCGATGTTCATGTTTGAGCTTGAGAAAATCAATAAGGAGGTGGCTTTGAAAGACTTTTTTTTTTTTTTTTTTAAAGTTCCAGATTTAAAAAACAAAAGGGCGGGAATAAAAAAAAAAAAGAAATAAAAAAATACAAAAATTCAAAAAATGCAAAGAACCATTTCAGCATCCTTCAGGATGATATGGTTCTAAATAGAATGTGTAAAGAACCATCTTTTTTTGGAATGAATGGCTCATTTATAAATTTCTCTCATGAACTCTAAGGTGGATGTAAAGATTTTTAGTGAATAATGACTTATTAATAATGATTTTTTAGTGAAAACTGACTGTTTTTCACACAGTGTTGTATGATTTCAAAATATTTATAGCACATAAATCACGTGGACTACTTTTATGATATTTTTATGGTCCTTTTGCATCCTTTTTGAAACTTGATTGCTCCAGTCCTGCATTGTATTTGCATGAAAAAAACAAAACAAAAACAAAAACAAAAAACAAATGCTTTCTTTTTGGCCTCACATTTGGTCCTCTGTAATTCATATGTAATATGTAACCTTAATGATGAAACAACCCTCATATTTCAACAATTAAACATCACAACAATTCTTATGGCTGTACATTGTGGTTGTATTTGTATAGTGTCCCTCACTTTTCTTTCTTTCTCTCTCTCTCTCTGTCTCTTTCCTTCTCTTCTTTATCATGACATGCCCTGAGGTTATGATTGTTATGATTTATATCGGACTGTTTTGAGATCTCTCTCTTTCTCTGCCCTCTGTCTTCATCTCTCTTTAGCTTTCTCATTCCTCCTCTCTCCTTTCTAATCAGTTCTCCTTGCATCCCCCCAGGTCGATTTGGGGAGTAATAATGAAAGAGATTTAACCCTTTAACGTTCAACCGCTTTGACCCCGAACACCTTCCCTCCATCGGGTTTCACACACAAAAAAACATGAACTGACCCTCTTAAAAATAAATACACACATTTTTGGGTGCAGATGACAGCACATGTAGACATGGATTGCAATGGAAAACATACAATGGAAAACAGATATTTTCTTTTTTTCTGGCCAAGAGAGTGACGAAAAAATCGGAAAACCATCGACTTTGTGAATCCGCATATTTTTCTCCCACACACCGTTACGGATACGGTGTGATTTTCACCCGTTTATATCATTGCTGTCTGTTTTGTACGTCCATCTGTGATTCTGTCTACCTGCCCATCTGTCTGTCAGACTCTCGGCCCGTGTGTTTAAACCCCCCGATGACGTCACGCATAAACAGGATATCTTCCCACCTAATTATGCGCTGTTAATTACAAATTTGGACTAATGTGCTTAATTAGACGAACATCATTTGCTCTCAGATACAGGACATCTTTTTTTGATTTAGAAAATTATCTCTTTAACAAACAATATGACTTAATTGCAGACATTTGCATAAACAAATGAGCTAATTAATTACAACCAAGCACTTCCTGATGAGTCGAAGGACAATGAGACTCCAAATGTTTTCCTCAGGGATACGGAAGGAGCGAGGGAGGGAGCGAGAGAGAGAGAGTTTAAATGAAAGTTTATGAGCTTGTGAGCATGCTAATATGACTCTCTGAGCATGAGGAATTATGTATGTGTGAGAATTTGCTATAAATGTCCAGATAAATAAGTTTAAGTAGCTTACTTATCGGCTGTGGTGGTTCGGCTCTGGCAATATATCTCCGGATGGTATCGGTGTAACACTTAAAATCCCTTATTCCCTCTCTACATTCATCTCTCTCGTTTTCCCCTCTATCTCTTTTTCTGGAGGGTTTGTAGATAGAAGGGCCTCTCCCCTCCTTTTCTGTGTTGGAATTTAATATGCAACTTTTTATTGGAAAACAATCGTGCGTGCCTGCGTGAATCCTGACCGCAATATATCTGTTAGTGCAACTAATCCGATCAGGCCAGAGAGGGCTATTTATCACTGCAAATCCAGGGCATTTCAGCCCACATTTTATTATTTTAATATATTTCTCAGCTATTAAATCACCAAAATGATGAATTAGAACTGTCTGCCACGCTTTCAGCTGCATGACAGAAAATGATGCACTACCCAATTTGAGTGGTCATTTGGACTTTTTAAAGACAAAAAATGATACAGGAAAAAGTCCAATATTTTTGTGTTGTTACGTCTCTGCCACCCCATCCCTCCGCCTCCCCCCTCTCGCTGGCTGTTTTTAATAAAACACTCTAAGTGAGCTTTATTGCTGTGTTAGAGAGGGCAGGATCACAACTATCTTTAATATACAGCCAATTACCAAACACACACAAACAAACGCGCTCACACACATACTTATGCGCACACAAAGACAGGTACGCCGACACACAACTTTGTCTCTTAATCATAGCGGGCAAACATTAACAAATATTCAATCTGTATACACCCACACTTCAAACGATTGAAGATGAGAATTTATGTTAGGTTGCCAGTTACCTGAGAGAGGTGAAAATATGAATGGAAACACATATTTTCACTTTCTTTAGATCTCATACAACAATATTTACACTTATTCAGCTCTTTATTTACAATTTATCTTCCTTTCCTTTTCTTTTTTTGTTCTTTGCAAACAATGGGTTTATGCTAAATCGACCAGCATATACCTCATATATAGATTAAAAAAGAAAAAAGAAAAAGAATATGTTTTTGATTCAGAACTTCAGTGCTTTATCTAATATATTAGTCCTGGGTTGAAAATTATAATTAGTGCTGATTAACCACTGAAAAGCAGGGTCGTAGCTAGCAGGGTGAAAGTTTGGAATGATTCTAGGGGCCGCAGGTCCAGAAGGGCCACAGGAATTTCTTCATTTTATTTTTAAAAATGTAAGGGGCCCAGAAGGATATACATTTGCGGCACTGAATTCATAGTACAGCTCTGGTAAGGAGGGAAAAATTCAGTTTTTTGAAAAATTATCTTAAAATATTTAAGCATATCTTTATCTCACAAGTGTGGTGTTTTTTTTTTTTGTTTGTTTGTTTTTTAAATGTAAACTGTTTTAGCATAAATAAATAAATTCTAAAATTAGATATAAATTGAAGTGTATGAAGGGTGCTAAATTGCATTGTTGTTTTTTTTATTATTATTTTATTAATAATTATTATTTAATTATTATTTTTAAAAATATACACACATTTCAGCAGCATCTTCAAAACAACATTTCATACAATTAGAATGGAGTGATGCAGGGATGATAGCCTGTTTTTGTAGGCCAACATCACCCTGGTTCCCTTGAAAAAATCTCAACAGGATTTTTCCATTGACATTTGGTTTATTGCAGAAAATAAGGTTTGTGACTAATAGAAGCTTATGATTATTACACGTTTTGTTCATTGTTATAATATTCACAAATAAACACAACTTTTATGCATTTTGAGCGTAAATAAAATCAAAGTCAAAAGCAAAGCAAAACGTAGGTTATAAACAAACTACACCACGGATGCATTTCTTCAGCATCATCATCACTAAGCTTCCGACAACTCTTTCAGTCTTTATTTAAAAACATTTTCCCTGAACGTTCGACCTATTAAGGTGATGATACGTAGGGCAACTTTTTGAACAATGTTGCCAGGCAATTTTGCCAAGCGATGTTGTTGTGGGCTCCCATTGAGAATGGGCAAGATTTCCAGATAGAAATTTGTTGCCCATTCTCAATGGGAAAGTGCCTAAGCAACATCTTTTGGCAACATTGCCTGGCAATATTGCTCAAAAAGTTGCCCCATGTATCATCGCCTTAATAGTTTGCAAGAGCGAGGCTGTGAAAGCGGACTAGTGAGTAGATGAGTTTACCTGTTCGGCATGGTGACGTTTAATGACAACCTCTGTAATTCCATTTACCCATTTGTTAGCAACCACCTCTTACAAGACAAGTAAAAGCTTTAAAAAAAAAAAAAAAAAAAAAAAAAAAAAAAAAAATCACAAGAGGGTACTACGGATGTATTTCATATCGTAGATTAAATCGTGAAATAATCTTGAGCTTGTGTTCACCACAGGCCTTATTTCAAGCAACTAGCCAAAAACCCATTCAAAAAATCTGTTTGTCTCATTTCGAAGGCTGCATCCTCCGGAGGTCACATTTGAAAGCTGCATATGTCATTGAGGCTTTCTCATTTAAAGGTGCAATGTGTAAATTTGAGCGGCATTTAGTGGTGAGGTTGTGAACTTCAACCAATAGCGCTCACCCCTTTCGGAGAAGCTACGGTGGCCGTCTGGCCGACACAAGACAAAGATGCCGTCGTCTGAGACAGTAGAGAGTAGCCTGTGTGAAGCATGAGGTTTCTTCTTCCTTCTAACAAAGAACGGTCTCTGTTTCTAATAAACAAGATGACTACTACCACCACTTCATGCGTATTCAACATAATGATGATGCAACCTGCCTCTAAAAACACGAACGATTTAGAAGAAGAACAACATAGTGACTAAACACGATCTGTAGAGCAGTTTGTTGGCTCATTCTAAGGTAATAAAAACATAACGGTTCATTATGTAAAGTCTTTATACACCACTGAAAACATAGTTATGTATATTATATTGCATTTCTGTCAATAGATCCTCCCAAAGGATTGCAAAGTAAGAAAGAAATAATAGTATTTTACACCTCATGAGGAATAACAGTCAATTTTATTACAGTTACTTTTCTAAAAGGGTTAGGTCACCCAAAAATGAAAATTCTGTCATTAATTACTCACCCTTATGTTGTTCCACACCTGTAAAACTTTCGTTCATCTTTGGAATGCAAATGAAGATATTTTTGATGAAATCTGAGCGATGTCTGTCACTCCATAGACAACCTATGGAATTGAAACTTTGATGCTTCAAAAAGTTTATGAAGAGATCGTAAATCTAATCCATATGAATTGAGTGGTTTAGTCCAAATTTTCTGAAGAGACTTGATTGCTTTTTATGATGAACAGATTTAATTTAGGCTTTTACTTACATATAAACATTGATCAGCAAACATAAGCAGAAGCTCAACCAAACCTGAATGACGCGCGAGAACAAACCTCTTCCGGTAGCTCAAACGTGGTGCATAACACATGAGAACGAACCTCATTGGATACACAGCCTTCTGGAAGAACAGAAAGCTTTCAGATTTCATTAAAAATATATTAACTTGCTTTCCGAAGATGAACGAAAGTCTTACGGGTTTGGAACGACATGAGGGCGAGTAGCTAATGACAGATTTTTCATTTTTGAGTGAACTAACCCATCGCGAGCAGAAGTCAAGTTAGGGAGCAACAGTAAAGCTACTTGAGTGCTTTCCATTAGAACGGTATACTGACAAAACATTCGTATTGCAATTATTTATCACTTTACATTTTACAAGTATACCACAGTTTTGTTTAAACACTATTTATCCCAAAGACATTTAGTTTCTGCGAGGCATTGGCTAATTATTCCGACAATTCCCGTTAAACGTCGTCCCCCTTTGAAAATCAGTGCATAATTTGCGGAGTGAATAATACACACGGTGTAACTACCGTCTGTTCAGTACAGAAATTTTTTAACTTCAGGATGTGTAGATATGGTGCTTCACCACCGAGACTCATCACATCAGCACATCGCAGCTTCAAGCACTTAATCTGCCAAGTACACAATAATTACTAATTACCTATTAACTAATTACTCTGCATCCAGCATCTGAAGGCAATCAAAATTACATTAAGCGTGTTGTATCGCTTGTCCACTCCCTGCCCGCCCCTCCCCTTTACTGCGATAGTACACTGCCGCTCCAATAGGGGGCGTCAGTGCCGCAGGTGGGTGGTGGGGTACACACTGCTCTGGGACAGCTGGCTAAAGCCTTCAGACCCCATGAGTCCTCACACTAATCAGCTCAGAGCAGCCAGAATCAATTAGCACCAGGAGGGGGGGTGGGTGGACGGGGGGAGACCCACAGAGGACGACTGGCCCCACACCTGGCCTGTCTCTCTCTCTCGTCTAACGCACTGCTCTTGTCCATTCAGTCATCCATCCATCCATCCATGCGGATCCTCTTCTAACAGAGTTGTTTTTTTGCCCATCTTCCTGACTCTCTCTTTGGCTCTACATTTTAAAGATGTGTGTTAATAACTTTTAAATAGTCTGGCAGCATAGGGCCGCAGGGCTGGTTACTCACCTTATTGCTCTCCTCTTCTCTCTCGTGCGTTCATAAAGTAGCTCTATCTCTCCCTCCTGTTCTCATTCACCTGTACACTCCTTCCCCCTGCCCACATCAATGTCCTTTTCTCGCTCTCTCCGTGCAACAATAATAGCGAAAAGATTTTTAAAAAATGTTTTTAAAAGCATTATGGGATTCAAGAATCTCCCCTCTCTATTTCAACTAATCTATTCCTCAGTGCTGCTCAGAGAGTGTAAATGATATTTTAGCATGTTCATAAAATACCGTGATATATTCACAGTACAGCACGTATTCCACTTTATGGTTCACACTGTCATCGTCTCTAACTCAAATAGAAACATTACATTGAAACAAATTATTGCACTGGAATAACACACGTTCGCGCGGCAATGGAAATTTATTTTCCTCTCGCGCAGACTCTATACATCAAGCGAGGTACAGTATGATGCAGTGTGTATTATAAAAGCACATGTATCATCTACAAGACTCCTGTTTGAACACACATACACAAAGTGCAGTCGGCCCGAGAAATGCTTTATAAACACATATAATGATAAATCAATAACGTCTGTGCCTCAGAGTCGACAGAGACGCTGACCAGCAGGTGTCAGTCTGCGTTCCAACTACCGACCGCATGGAGCAGATGGACGGAGAGGGCAACTTCTCAACTCCGAGCGGCGCGGACCGCACAACCTCTCCCTCGCTCAGCTATATGAGAGGGGGGAATAACGAAACGGGAAAAGTTGAAGGTACAGAGGGATGGAGAAAGGGATGAATCGAGGAGAGGGAGTTGAAGATAGCCTTCTCCTACTCTCACACTAATTGCGTTTTCCCTGAGCAGAATTGAGTTCCAGAGAAAGAGAGAAAGGCCAGAGGCTTTTCATAATTGTATCGACAGGAAAATGAATATGATGAATGGCGTTCATTCAGCGCGGCCAGGATTTATTGTCTTATCCTCCGGGCGTTAATCGCTCTGAAAAGTGGGGAGGAGGGAGAGAGAGAGACAGGAGGAGAGGGAGAAGGAGAGAGAATAACTAAATTCCAAACCCCTGTCCTGACAGTCCTCTCCTAAACTTATGTCAACTTGCAGAGCACCTTCATTACAAACTCTACTGGCCACATGGAGCCCCGCCCATAAGCTTTGATTGACAACTGAGGCTCGCCGATCACCTGTGGGAAAATCTTCTAAATGTATTAGTGGGTTTTTTTCTATTTAAAATTCGCAATAATTCTGAATGAAAGTTATATCTGAGATTTCAGACAAAAAAATACCGCAGAATGGATGAAAAGCACCCTGTGCGTTTTTCCCCCTCACTGTTTCTCTGTCTCTACCCAGTTTTTTTTTTTTCTTTCTCACATTCGGTTCACACATGCGCGTGCATACACACACACACACACTAACACACACATTCATACACGTCCCAGATAAATCTGGTTGTGGATGCTGTGAATCCAGATGAATGCTCAGCTCATAAAGTGTGTGTTTGAAAGCCATCCATCATGGAGATGTCAGAAAGAAAAGAGCAGAAAGAACCGTCTCTGAGTGTAGCCTATGTGTGTGTGTCCATTGGTTTGGCTCACGAGTGCTACTGGTTTGCATGAGCGTTTGTGGACATTTCTAAAACTAACTATGTGGCATACATTTTTTAATTGGTTGAAATATGTCGAAGCTATTAAGGTAATGAGAAAATAATCACATAATTAATTCCTGTATATACTTCAGTTCACCATAGCCTACATGTTTACGTACTTGATGATAATAATAAGACGAATAAATCTCACTGCTTTGTCCATATTAAAGTCAGAGGGGTCCAATGTTGTTTTTGACCCCATTGACTTTCTTTTTCTATGAGTAATATTAGTTCCTCAATTTATCTTTGTGTTTGTGTGTGTGTGTGTGTGTGTGTGTGTGTGTGTGTGTGTGTGTGTGTGTGTGTGTGTTCCACAGAAGAAAGAAACCCATACAGTTTTTGGGTGAACTATTGATATCATGAACTAACAATGAACAATACTTTTAAAGCATTTATCATTGTAGATTAATGCTTGAACATATTCTAATGTATTTTTTTAGCATTTCAAGTTGTATAGGCTAAATTAAAATTCATGTAGTATGAACAAACATGAACAAACAATGATAAATAACATTAATCTAGATTAATAAATGCTGTAAAACACATTTTTCATGGTTAGTCCATGATACCTAATGCTAATGCTAATGCTAATTGAATCTCACTGTAAAATGTTTCCATTGTTTTTCAATGTCCATAACTAGCACTGTTATTCCCCAGTAGCCTCATGTTGGATGTCAGCACACACATACTCTAGACAGCAAACAACATTAATAGAAAATCCTATAAACACCCTCAAACCAGTAGAAGAGTCTATAAACTGTGCTACAAGTATGTCACCACCTAATGTAACTTAAAACTGACAGTTAACTCTGTAAACAGATGAAAACAGCTTGGAGGGAAAAACAACTATTGCTACTAAAAGAAAATAGCACTAAAACTAAACCCCCAAAAAAGTGACAAAACATGAAATGAACGGACTGGAAGTGAGCGGAGATGGATGAGACATAGGAGGAGACAACGAAGCCTCGGGCAATGCTGAGAGACGGTGTGTGTGTATGTATAAATGTGTGTAGGGCAGGTGGGACAGCAGGGAGACTGGTGGCTCAACAGCTTGCTCCACCCTGAGGGCCCAGCGTGCTGGGAGGAGCAGGGGCTGTAGCGGAGGCCTCTGCCAACGAGAGGGGCAGTAAGACTGGTGGCAGCTGGTCCGCGCTCCCTCCCCTCCCGCCGGCAGGCAGCAGGCAGGGTGAGAAGGTCAAAAGCCAGTCGTTAGGAAGACAAAGAGAGGCACAGCGACACACTGCATAATCGCCTTTTATTGAGTGCCTCTGACACGATTCACGGCGAGGCTGACACCTGACACCACACACGCGCAAAACACACACACGCAGGCTCAATGTATCAATGCATGAGCATGTACACACAGATATAGATACATGTGAAGAGGAAAACACAATGCATATGTATTACGAGGCAAAATAAACACACTGAATGTGAATTCAGAGCAGGTAGACAATAATTGTAAAGTGTGCCATCAAGTGTCCCAACAAAAGTTCATTGCAAACTCTTGCAATGGTTCCTGCAGCTGCCCCCCTCAACATGCAATCCCCCCCCTCGTCTGCCCCGTCTCATTTTCCATTAAAGCAAAACATAGCCTCGCACTCAACCATCAGAGCAGCGGTTCTGCTCTCCACATGCCACAGATCCAGCATCCCCTCCGGCACACACAATGTTAATCTGCTTTCCATGTACAGCGATCACTTCTG
This sequence comes from Ctenopharyngodon idella, assembly GCF_019924925.1. Classification (NCBI taxonomy): domain Eukaryota; kingdom Metazoa; phylum Chordata; class Actinopteri; order Cypriniformes; family Xenocyprididae; genus Ctenopharyngodon; species Ctenopharyngodon idella. Next base: position 33,697,696 of record NC_067229.1, on the reverse strand, counting down.
CCCGTTTGATGATGACTTTACCTGTTAGATCAATGGATTCTGTATGGGGTCTGATTTGGTAATGTTTTAGATGACATTCTGTGATCCTCAGTTGACTGTCATTAATGTTTTCTTTATTGATCCAGACGCATTATGTAATTTAGATATAACGTAAATGTAAAATATAAAAAATAAAATAAATGTAAATTGAAATATTAAAATGATATAAAATTTTTAGATATTATAAAATACATGAATGTAAAATAAATCACTTAAAATACTTTTATAAATAAAAATAAAATAAATATTGGAATGATATTAAAATATTAGATATAAAATACATTAATGATACATTTAAAAATAACAATTTTTATATTAAAATAATATTAGAACATTAAATATAATAAAATATACAATTTAAAAGCATAATAATATATAAAAATATGATACATAATAAATATCATGAAATCAACATAAATATTAATAATAATACAATATTTTATTATATAATATTAAAACAAACAAACAAAAACTTCAGTTGGATTAGTTTTATTTAGTTTAAGTTTGGACTAGATGGGCAGAACTGTTTTATGTTACTCATAAAGCTCATCAAGACAGACAGAATGTGGAAATACTAAATGGCCATAGTGAAGCATTTACAAGACCACAATCTTTGCATCACATCAAACAAGGTCCAGTCAAACACACACATCGAGAGGAGCACTTCCGATTGCGGCTCATTTCTACACAGCGTGGTGTGTTAAACTCTCTCCATCTCTTCACTCAATGGAGCGTAGCTCATCTGAACACTGAGCAATAATGAGGCACAGAGATGCACTTGTGTGTCTGTGTGAACCAAAGCGAGTGAGCGAGAGAGCTCTGGAAGAGGAGGGGGAGAGAGAGGCTATCCATTTCCTCCCTGGGGCAACTCCTCTTTGGCTCTTTGTTGCTGAAATGCTCCCAGTGAGCAGGTTACACTAAAGCCTGCTCTATTGTCTTAAACAGCTGTGCGTTGCACACTCCCTCTCTCTCTTGCTCATTTTTTTTTTTTTTTTTTTTTTTTCAGGTTTCTCAATCAGGAGCAGTTTCTGAGATCTCTAAAAGGAAAAGCCTGTGGCAGTACAACCCCCAAACACACACAGAGAGATCTGCTTCTGTTTACAGTGTCCCACGGTAGGGGGTCTTTCCTGATTCAGCTGCTTTCTGATTCTCCACTGTATAGATAGGTTCATATTACCATACATCGCAGATTACTAATAAAAGCAACAAGAAAAACAACAACAATAAGAAGTCGAGAAAGACAAAGAATAATAATAATAGCTGATTGTAAGCTGAATAAGAACAATAGAAAAAAGATGCAGAAGATGCATGAAGTCAGAACCCAACAAATGACTGTATTAATCAGTCTTGCAGTCACAGACTGCTAAAATTATTCAGAAGAATTGATGTGTATTACAGTAAATGGTCTTTAGTCTTAATTGATCAAGCAATGCATCTTAGTTTGGTAGAATCTGCTCATGTCTTGTTGTGAAACTTGGAGAACTGTAAATCTATCAGCTGGATATTCATGGGGACATATAGATTAAAAATGTGTGCATCTGCATTCAGAAATGTTGAAGACTCAATGATATGAATCAATTAGGGCAGAAAGGAAAGTGTTACTCTGTTACTCAGTGTGCTTTATGTGTCTCAAACTTCTATATATTGTTCCCATATTTATCTGATGCAAATTAAAGTAATTTAGAAAATTGTGTGTCTAAACTGTGTCAATTAATGTCAGGTACAAAGAGTGCTGTTGTTACAATCTATATCACTACTGGTGGATTGTAATAGCCTACTATAGAATTTTTTTTGTTTGTTTGTTTGTTTTTTGTGTGTGTGTGTGTGGATTAATTTATAATTTATTGTGGTGATCAAATGTACTTGTTAAAATAATCAAATGCCATTCCCATTACAACCCACCACGCTCATTTCATTTCAAGCAGTTTTGTTTTCAGAATATAAAAAGGAAATGGTTTAATTCTGAACAGCAAATAAAATACAACAATACAAATATGTCAAATACACATAGGCGAATAACTCAAATAAACAAATAGTGTGCACTTTCACAATTGTGGGAGACAAAGATCTTAAAAGACAGAACTATCATCTTAATTAAAAGGTTCTGTTGTTTAACTTGTATAACCTCCACACAAGCTAATTATTATAGAAATGATGAACAGACCAGAAGGCTTAAAAACTTTCGAATGTGTTGATACACATAACTGCACATAATGTGTCAGTGTATGCATTCATCAATATGACTGTAAAAATCCAATACATTTTACTTTCTTACCACCATTTTTAATTATATTTTTTATATATATATATTTTTTATATATTTTTTACACAAACTTACACGTTTTACTGTCATTTCAGGAGGGTGATGCACATGTAAAGTGATTCCATTTTGATTGTCATGCATGAAAAGAAAGAAAGAAAGAAAGAAAGAAAGAAAGAAAGAAAGAAAGAAAGAAAGAAAAAGGCGCAGATGACGCACCATGTAAACTAAATTAAAAGGAGTTCTATTACAGCCCAAGAATAATAAGCAAGAACAACAAGCAGAAAAACAAAGAAAAGCCATAAAGGACATTAGGCGCTGAGCTTTATATAACATTTGAGTGAATATTTCATGGGCAGAGAGATAGAGAGAGACTCTAAACTTTCATTAAGCAGGGTATTTCGCTGGGAGGGAATTTCGGCGCCTTTCACTTTTTCTTGGCTTTTATTGCAATAATACAGATATCTCTCTGGCTCCCAGCCCCTCCTCATTCAGCCCATTTCCTTCCCGCCGTCTCTCTCACTCTATGCTTTTTAAAATATAGTAATAAAAACATACTAGATCCTTTTTAAATGCACTATTACTTATCATGGTCTTTTCATATCGTAGCATCACAGGTGTTTTAAAGCCGCTATAAAAGTGCGTCATTTATTATTCAAAAGCAGCGTCGTCTTTTTGCATATTATCTGAGCGCTTTTATACTGCGGGCTGCCAGACTCCCATTTAAAATGTTCGGCAGAATTGATAACGGCAGACACGCGCAATAAAAACAGCGCCGGGGGCAGGGTGGCACGCGCGCCCGCTCATATGCAGATCCCGGTAATTACTCCAACAATTCGCCAACCATTCCTTTATTTGCTCTTTGAGCGAGGGATTTCACGCTTTTAATTCAGTTTTCATCAATCTATTGATTCTCGGCTGCTAAATTGTTTGCACGGGTCAAAGATAAGAAGTGGGTCCGAGCTCTCCTCCAGCGCTCTGCCAGGTGAAACCGTTTGTGTCCCTCATATAGTTATGAATGGATTTTATATAGCCTACCCACCCACCAAAAAAGAAAAGCTTACATTTTTACAAGTTGAATTTATGCAAAACATTTCATTGATGTAGGCTACAAAAATACAAAATTGCACATTTAAAAAAGTGCTTTAACTTTTGAAACAAAATGTAGGCCTATTATTTTTATTGTAGAATAATAATAGGCTAATAATAACAACAACAAAAAGAATACCTAGAAATAGAAAAGTAAAATATCGTTTTTATGAGCGTTATTTTTATATGTGACTGAATAGGCTAGCGATTTATTTTATTCTTTGCGGCTACTTGAACACGTGATAGATAGATAGATAGATAGATAGATAGATAGATAGATAGATAGATAGATAGATAGATAGATAGATAGATAGATCTGAAATATGTGACATGATAAAAGCAAATAGGCTTAGAGCGAAACAGTGACCATGGGTCAACGACAAGCATCACGGGAATGACGTAAGCGTCTTCAGCCACTGGACGAGGGCCGAGCTCCCGGGGGAACGAGGCTTTTTAGCGTCAGAACTCACTAATGGTCTATTAAAATATCAACTACTTCAAAGTAAACGGATTTGCTCCACACCAGCTCCCACCCCCTGAAGCTAATCAAACGCGGCGGCCAGGCCAAAAGAGCATAATCATTTTTACGTGGCAGATTACAAGGAACCACTTAGATCCGCTGTCAGAAGATCGGGTGTCCCAACACTCTCGATTAAATAAGCGCATGGGAGTGCAGCTCTCCAAGCGCCAGCACTGGCTCCTTTAGGCGCACAGCTGTGAAACTAACGGGTTCCGGATGCAACAACTAAAGAAAGAGCTCATCTAAAAAGTCATTAAAATTATGATGGTCCCATACGTGCTAAATAAAATGAACTCAACATTCCAGAAAATATTTAACAGAAACAAAATAATTGACGTGGCTTTAACAACACTTTCAAAAGTAAGATGCTGTCTGCATTAATAAAGTTAAAATTGCTTTAGTAACTTGTGCGATGATGTGCAATGTTATGTTACCATTATTGCCAAATGATACTCTGAATCTCGGAAATAAACCAATGCTAAATTGCATCGTCAAAGACGTTTCTATCTCAGACGTGTTTAATTGTAATATTTAGGAGTAGCCTAATATAGCCTATAGCCTTAGAGAAAAATGCTAGGCTCTCCATAAACACTCAACAAAACCAAGATGTGACCAAGACCATTCATTAACATGATTAGTAAATAAAGCAGAATTTTAAATAAATCAGAAATAATTAGAATTTAAATGGTCATATAACAGCGACTAAAGCGAACAGCAATTGAAAATCCTCTTCATGTTATTATATATTTAGTTATCATTTTTATCCTTTCTATTGTCCTTTATACTGATGTAATAAAATTTAAAGCTATATGAACAATACACGACCTATTCCCACATTCCAACTGCCCCATGGACAAAATAAATAAAGAGGATATTTAATTTGTTTTCTCTTCATCTAATAAAGCCGAGAACGAGTCTAAAGTTGATTGACATATTAGAAAAAAAGGTTGAGGGCAGTTTTAAGGTCAAAAGCACTCATCTGATTGCTGGAGGCGATAAAAAAAAAAAAAATCTTCTTTTTTTTCCCTTTTCTTTCTTTTTTTTTTAGTTTAAAAGCGTAAATGGATAATAAGCGCCCCTTGTTTTAATACAAGCAATTAGAGTTTCTCATTAGAATATATTGTTAAAAAACTCAAGTCATCAAATTATGCATCTCATCTGTTTAAACTGCATTAAACGACTTTTCTTACACAGACAGGGCCATATATGGTAAATAATACAGTTGATGAGCGCTATATTTTCCAAATGAGGCCACTGTAGAATCTCTATTAAAAGTCAAATATTTAAAGAGCTAGCCTAATGATGACGTGCTGATGTCAGCATGTCCATAATAAAGAGATACTTGACCAATACAGAAATTGAGAAGTAAATGATCTGCATTTTAAAGAATGATGTCACAATATTTTGTGGCTTGTAACAAAATGAAAGCCAATAAGGAGAGGGAGATTGAGCACTGTCCAATCAGTGAAGAGAAAAGCTCTACGAGCTTCGTGCAGGGATCCAGTGGAGAGAGAGAGTGCCAGAAATCTGCCAAGTCCTCGTGCCAAAAACTTTTCACCCACAGACGAATGCGTCCAAGCCATCTTAAGTTAAGAATTGAATCTCGAGGAGTAATACATCACAAAGTAGATATTACTAGGAATCCCCGTTACTCATAGAGGTAGAGTTTTCCATAGTGCAATTCCAGGGAAGTCAGTGGAAATTGTCTGTGGAATAAACCCACTGGAAAGGTTCGGGTGGTGAGGATGGACCGAGCCCCAAGCTCCAGCCCAAGTGGCACTAGTCAAACATCACAACCTACCCAACATGAACCCATCAGCTTCGGTATTGACCAGATTCTCAGCGGCACCGATCAAGAGTCACAGCAGAACTCGACCAGGAATAGTTCCGAGAGTAGCAGCAGCGCGAGCGGAGGCAGTTACCATCTCGGCAGCCCAACGGGAGCGAGCGCAACGCCGTACACGACACTAACCGGCACATTTCATGGTATCGCGGCACCATATGAGGAATCCAGTCCATACGGAGTGAACTTGACCCTTGCACCCGGAGGAGTGATTAGGGTCCCGGCTCACAGGCCCCTGACCGCGGCCGTGCCTCCACCCATGGCCAGCGCGGTACCCGGACTTGGGAGCCTCAGTTTTCCCTGGATGGAGAGCAGTCAACGCTTCGCAAAAGACAGGTTTGCAGGTAAATAAATACTCGCATTTTTTCCATCTGTTCCTTTCGTTTTTCTAACAAAAAGCTCCACGTGGTTGAAATATTAGGAATCAGGAAATGGTAAACTGACCGAGAAAACAAAAATCACTCAAGTTCGCCATTTGCGTCGTATAACAATAAGACAAACATAACTGTAAAAAGCCCAAGCTCTAAGTGAATTATGTTTTAACATACTTGTGATGTATTTTAAAATGGCGGTGGTTTGTAGATGTTGTTTGACAGAGAAAAAGTCAAGCAGACGTACAACTTATGAAATGTAAAACCTCTGGTGTGTGTGTGTGTGTGTGTGTGTGTGTGTGTGTTTGTTTGTGTGTTTTCTTGTTTCAAATGTATTTATTTTTTATTTAAATTTCATGTATAGAACGGCATTATCAAAAGTGAAGAACTAAAATAAAAAGTATTTTTTACATGTTTATTGGTGATAATAACATACATTTGCAATAACATTAAGCGTATTATAATATATTACGCTTCAGTTATCATTAAAGTACATTTAAACAGTTAGGTAATATGTTTTCAATATATATTCATATTAACACACTACTAAGAAAACTATTTTCTTAGTAGTTTATTAAACGTATTTAAAGTATAGTTTAATTACGCAGTAATAGAAATGTATTCCCCCAAATAGCATAAATGTACAAAATCTCTATCATTTTTTATTTTAGCTGTGTAGCTCTGATGATGTTGCGTGTTTGCTTGTGAAAGAATCACAAGGATGAATTGATGGAGGTTTCAATACAATAAATATAAGACAGACTGTCTGGGAAACTTGATCCTGGTGTTTCCATAAAGAGGCGGCAGATAAATGGATGTTGCTGAAGAGCTCGTTTTAGTTTTATTTGACCTTGAAGAGCGTGAAACACCTGTACCGATTATAGGCGAAATTAAAAGAAGAAGGGCGAAAGAAACACGTCAGTGTGTGTTTACAGCTTTTTATCAGCATTAAGATTTTTTTTTTTTTAATTTACTTTGTAATAGGCCTATGAATAACTATTTAATCTTCGAGCGCCATCAGATTTTAACACATAAAGCCTATCAAAATAATTATAATCGTTAAAATCATACAAAAAATTTATAAGGCGTCTGAAATATAGTCTGTTCTATTTGAATAAATTAAGTGAAAATATGGGCCTATAGGATATTTTTTTCTCCAAATATGTATTGAACATCTACCAAACGTACATAAATACGGGAGTAAATGAGTATTGTTATATTTAGTTAACCGCTCTTTTGCATATGAATGTAAACTCTAGTTCAGAGCTGTCACATAGATCACCAGCTTGCTTTATTCTGGGGCAAATGGCGAACGCTGTTCCATTAGAAAGACATATCAATATTTTACCAGCTTTAATTATTGCCACCTATAGCTGCGAGAACAGGCGGTCTCTGCTGCTCTGTGTTTTTTAGGTAATAAATAAATGAACAATATAGGAAATTACAGTCATTAGAAGAACAGCTGCTGTTTGTATTTGATGCAACATTAATAGGTTATGTTTTGTGTGATTTTATTGTGTAACCTGAGTAACAGGCCTCTCAACGAATCCTAAGAGCATCAGCAATTCATCTATTTATGAGGGGTTTTTTTAGTATTTATCAATCAATAACACAATGTCTGATCTGACATCTAAAGTGCATAAAGGTATGGAGTAATTTAAAAATGATGATGAACGCAGTTTTCCTTTGACTCAGCAAGAGTCAGAAACTTAGGCTAGTTAATGCAGCACACAATTACAAGCAAATGCTGTTTTACTGTGCAAAAAGCTGTTTACTTCTTAACAGTCCTTCATAAAAATAATAAAAGATTAAAAGTGCATTCTTCATCTAATAGAATTAAAATGCATCCCATTTCTGGGGGGTTTGTACAGTCTGTTTTTACATTTAAATGTATTTAAAATACACTCTGAAAACAACGGAAATCATTTACAGTGTAGATGGATGTGCAAAATACTTTTTTTAAACATTATATTATAAAAGGCATATTGAAACTTAAAAAAAGGCAGATTGCAATTAGGCTTTTTTTCTACTATAAGAAAAATTATTCATTGTGATAGAAAGAGGTCAATAAACTGTGACAGACTCATCACGACTTTCCCCATCTCTCACTCTGTGGCTTTTCTTGCCTTCTTCATACCACAGCAGCTCTAACGCCCTTTACTGTGGCTCGGCGTATTGGTCACCCGTACCAGAACCGCACACCACCTAAAAGAAAGAAGCCCCGCACATCTTTCTCCCGAGTGCAGATCTGTGAGCTGGAGAAGCGCTTCCACAGACAAAAATACCTGGCCAGCGCTGAACGAGCAGCCTTGGCCAAAACTCTGAAGATGACAGACGCCCAGGTCAAAACCTGGTTTCAAAACCGCAGGACCAAGTGGAGGTGAGACAGAGAAAGAAAGTGAGGTATATACTAATATAAGATGAAGAAATGCTAAGATAAATGATGTAAAACTCATGTGAACATTCAGTTTGTGATTAAAGGAACAAAGGCACAAGAACTAGAATAATATTTCCCATTACATATAATTTTCTAAACATTTGTCTGGAATCTGGACATTGATAATGCAATAATACATACTGTGAAATAGGTGTCCTGATTTTTTACTAACGTGGTTTTAGCCAGAGTCACTTTAAACAGGTAACAGAAATGATGGGAATGATTTCAAATAAGGACATGGAATCACTGAGTGGACTGAAATATTTTATCTGTCATATAAATTATTGCCCTATTTAAAATTTTAGCAAACTGAAGACAGGCTAAAATTTAGGCCTTTTTGGACCATAAATAATAGTTATACAGTTATAATACAGTTATAATAATATATACAGATAATCTATCTATCTATCTATCTATCTATCTATCTATCTATCTATCTGTCGATCTGTCTGTCTGTCTGTCTGTCTGTCTATCTATACTAACCAAATTAGTGTCTGTAATGACCTGAAATCACTTTTCTTTTTTTTCTTCTTTTTTTTAGATTTGACCCACTGACGGCCGTAATATCTGTAAGAATTAATGGGAAAATAATGGGGTTGTCAGGAAGAAATATGAATTATTAATTAAGGCAAACACACTAACGACATGCCACACTTTGGAGAAGAGGAGGGGTTGTTTGAATGTTTCTCAAATTTAATATTTACTGTCAAGCCAAAATTTATTCAGACACCTTGAACATTTCATTCATTAATGCAGTTTATTCACTATAGTTTAAAAAAATATATTTTATATTGTTATAAAATATGACAAGATTTCAGAGTTAAACTGCGTCAGAAAAAAAAAAATCTTAATTATGTCAGATAACACTTAAGCAAAACATTTTTGGTTCCAAATTTTTATCAATTTTACTGGTAGTCCAGTGTATGACGAATTTTTGGGTATAATATGTCACAGTTTATTTTGCTATCCTCACTTACATAAATGAACTATAGTGTCCTGCATCCACTAGTAAAAATATATAAAAAATATCCAAAATGTCAGAATAATTTTTGGTTTGACTGTAAATAATCTCTACATTTACCTTTTGGTTCGGTTGATTCAGTTACATGTCCACAAAACCTTGTGCATTTCACAAATTTCTATCCAAATCTACACGTCGGTGAAATATTCTCACAATTAGTGATTTGTTCCTTCAAAGATTACCATATCTTGTTGTAATCTTGGTGTTTGTGATTCACTTCATCCTGTAATTCAGTCTTTATACTGGAAACTGAATAGATGCAGTACATGAGCAAGTTTGTGGCAAATGTAAAACTTTTACTCCTCTAATTTTCTCTTTATCTTTTCCCTCTCTATCTCATGTCAGACGGCAGACGGCGGAGGAGAGGGAGGCAGAGCGTCAGCAGGCCAACCGGCTGATGATTCAACTCCAGCACGATGCCTTCCAGAAGTCTTTGACTGATTCAGTTCCATCAGACCCGCTCTGCATCCACAACTCATCACTGTTCGCCCTGCAGAACCTACAGCCTTGGGCGAGCGAGGAGAGTGGCAAGCTTGGAGGAGTGACCGCGCTTGTATGAGTACCAGAACTCAAGAAGGAAATGACATTCTCATTCTTTTTTGATGGACTAGGATGTTGGTTGACCTTATCTCCGTCCCGAAAGACTATTTCATTCGACAAAAAAGTGAGGAACTAATTATGGCCATCCAACAGCGAGCAAACCCATATAAATAAAAAGGTTCTGCGTCGAACGAGCCTCAGCCTCTGAATAAATGATGGCCATTTTCGATGGTGTGTCTGTGCGTACAGAGACTTTTATCCCCATTAGGGTCAGTTTCATTGACAAAGTGACCTGTAGAAAGGAACAGGCCATCTCAGCTGACCCTTTTACAGATCCACTGATCTTCTCCTCCATCCTTTCATCCCCCCTCCACCACTCAGAACTGTAGAATACAGAATTAATGCAGAAGAGGGAAGTAATGATGATTTAATTATTTATAATGTGAGTTGCACGACCTAAAATGCCCCCAATCTGGCCATTTGTGGAAATAAAAGGACACAAACACGCACAAATAGACACTCTTCAATCATCTACTTTTTTTTTTTTTTTTTAAAGCTGGGTAGTATATAAATATTCATCTTTTTAAGGGTCAAAAGGAACCAGCTACTTTTTATTTTTTTTTATGAAACCACATCCCAACCGTATGAGGAATCGCATGAAACGTCCAGAAGAGAGGCATATGACGTCATACGGGGCTGTTGCAATATACTTTATCGGTTAGATTTATTCAGCAGTAACTGCAGCTCAGAAACTCCTCAGAAACATGCTTCGATGGCTGAATGTTGTGTGTCAGAGAGAAAGAACAATTCAGATGAAACAAGGGTTTGTTAAATGCCCCTGTGATGTAGGTGTGCTGTTGCATTCCAAACTCTTTATTATACTTTGTATTTGATAAATATGTAAATAGCAAACAAAAAGTAATAAACATTCTGTTTTGGCATTAACACAAAACGTGTGCTTTGCTTAATTTGTTATTCCCCTAATGTTTTTGGAAGAGGCATATTCCAAATCCCTAAGCAGCACTCTTCTCTGGAGTAATGTGTTGCTTTCAGAGGTCCTACCGCCGTTCTACACAACTTGATCGACAAATAAACACTGAGTCTTGGTAGTTGGCTGCAGTCGATTATGCCTGCCACAGCAAAGAAGCACTTATGTCCTCAAGCAGATAAATGCGGGATCCTGTGGGACCATAAAAATGCCTTTATGCCCTCTGCAACCAACTCCCTCCTCCCAAAGTGCTGACTCTCAGGAACTGACCTGTTTTAAAGGCCTGGGTGGGGGGTAAATGGAGGGGTGTCCATTATAAAGTGATTTAACAGACTCCTTACATTATGATGCTGTCGAAGCCTCCGCAGGGTGAACCTGTGGAGTTCCACCACAGCTCTTTGTGGACAGATTGTTAGTAGTGACCTGTGCCAGGGCCTCTTTGACTGGAGAGGGTAAGGTGATGTGTACAGTTGAGTCGGGGTCATCTGAGAAAGCCTTCAGTAATATAGAATCAATGCTTAGGATAATTTACAAAGGATGTATTCATGGCTCCTTTCCACACAGCAGTGATACCACTTCTACAGTTGCTCAACTACAAATTGATTTGTAAAGGGTGGTGTTTTACTGCCCTCTGCAGGCTATTATGTGCAAATGCTCTTATGTCAGTCTACAGCAGTCTTCCGATGAGAACTTAGGCCTACATTTAATAAACGTCTAATAAAAATATTAAAGCTATATTTAACAGATATACATTAAAATAATCTAACTTGATTCAACTGCTAAAAAGGTGTAGAACAAAGTTATGGACAAAATAGAGTACACAAAAATTTGAAACATTTTATAACCATTTCTGGCAAAATAGCAAACCGTACTGTGGCACCAATGAACGACCTGATATAAACGTAAAAAAAAAAAAAAAAAATTTATATATATATATATATATATATATATATATATATATATATATATATATATATATATAATTTTAATCAGTCGAAACGTTTCTGTGCAACACGAGGCGAAATACAAAACGCGCGAAAGTAACACTATAACGCCACGGCGGTGGTATTCTCAACTGTTCCTGAGGTAATCTTAGAACTGAAAAATTTACATTAGTCACTTATAATTTTGTTTCAGCACGTTGAATTAAGACATCCGCACATATAACACTAATATGTATATTATATGCTATATGTAGGCTCTCAGCTGCTCATACTACTTAAAAATGCCACTTATGGTCCAAAACACTGCACAGTAGCTGGGTTTAAACCTGAAATATAAACTTTATTTGCATTTAAACAGATTCAAGGAAGTCAAAAAAGGTGAACAAGAGAACCGCATCTGAACCGTATTCATAGATTGAGTCCTGATTCTGTTGAGATTTAGCTGCACAGATTGTGACATGAACTAAAATATACATTGTTGGCATTTGGATTTATTACAGTTGACTAATCAAACCCAAACACTTAATACATTCCACCTTCTAGCATGTTACAGGGTATGGACAATTACAAAAATAACACACTGCTGAAATAATGTTATTCATCATTGATACCATTCTGAAACCCACTAATGCATCGCAAACCAAGTCAAGCGTTTCAAGATTTCAATAAATCAACTTCTCAGTCGCATCTCTAATCAGAATACAATGCACATATTTCCATGTCATTTTAAAATCATGGACGGGTACAGTCAACAAATCTCCATATAAATTAGAAGGTTGAAATCTTCTGCTCAGAAAGTCATTTGAGCAACAAGGCTGCCAAATGAAGGCCACACTCTATGGACATGACAACACCACAGGGGTGAGGAGAGGGCAGATTGCAAAGGATGAAAAAGGTCATGTTCTGAGTAAAGTCTATTCAAGGAATGGCACGGATTTGACATAAAAACTGAAGGGTATGGGGACAAACAAACATAAAATTGTGGGTAACAAAAACTAAAATCTTGGGCAAGAAAAAAAGGCTTAATAATTTAAGCAAAATAAAAAAGTGTTTCAGTTCTTCTACTTGACACTCTGTCTCCACTTCCAGAGCTCCTCAATGACCTTGGGAGAAAAACAAAAATAGAAGAACAGGTAAGACATTTCATTCATGACACTTCGCCTGCACACACACACACACATTATATAAAAAAACCACCCTGTCTTTGACCTAAACATCAATGTCAAAGAAAAACAGCAATACACGTACCTTTGCATCAGTGGCCTTGAAGCAGTTCTTCACATAGTTCTCAAACTTTGGCTGTAGTTTTGGTAGCGATACACCCTACAAAAACAAAAACAAACATGTTGAAAGTGATGTCTTCAGGTATGATTATTTTGGCAAGAATATTATGCATCAACTACACTGTATCCCATCATCAAGGTATGGAATGGTAATGGTTTCTTACCACACACACATTAACTCATTGTGACTTATGCAGAGAGGATGCAAAGGAAAACACACCTTTTCTACACTTGCCATCATCTTGGCCTTGATCTCTGGGACAGTGAAAACCCGTGGTGTCTGTGGCGTTTTAGGTGACTGTGGTGTTTTAGGCGTCTGTGCTTTCTTGTCACCCTTGTTGCCCTTTTCTGGAGTCTTGTTCTGTGAGAGCAAAATATCAAATCAGTAAGGCTAGAGAGACTTCAGCAAATGCTGCAACTCAAGAGTGGACAATTTTCTTTCAGGAGAAAGAGATGTTAACCTGTTTAGCAGGTGTACTGGGCTTGGGTCCTTTTCCATTCTGTGCAGGGGTCTGTGGTTTGGATGCAGTCTTCTTTTCCTGACAGAACAATAGGGGAAATATGAAATAAGCATTTCTGATTACACTTTTACACATCCTACAAAACTTAAAGGATTAGTTCACCCTAAAATGAAATTTCTGTCATTAATTACTCACCCTCATGTCGGGCCAAACCCGTAAGACCTTCGTTCATCTTCAGAACACAAATTAAGATATTTTTGATGAAATCTGAGAATTTTTTTTCTCCCATAGAAAGCAACGAAATTAACATATTCAAGGTTCAGAGAAGTAGTAAAGACATTAAAATAGTCAACGTGACTACAGTGGTTCAACCTTAATGTTATGAAGCGACGAGAATACTTTGTGCGCAAAACAAAAATAACGACTTTATTCAACAGTTTCCTCTCTACCCTGTCATTTTCTTACATAGTTTACTTTGAAGACGCACTGCAAAGCTTTTGTGTTCTACGTCAGAACGCCGACTCTGTGTCAGCATCACACGCATCGTGGTGCTCACGTGAACAGCGTCAGCCAATACTGAGCCGGCGTTTGGACGTAAACACGGAAGAGCTGCACTGTGTCAACTGTGTAGAAGACTGACAGGGTAGAGGGGAGAAAAAATAAAAAATGTTGAATGAAGTTATTTTTATTTGTTTTTGCACACAAAACGTATTCTCATCACTTCATAACATTAAGGTTGAACCTCTGTAGTCACATTGACTATTTTAACGATGTCTTTGCTACTTCTCTGGACCTTGAATGTGGTAATTTTGTTCTATGAGACACCTCTCAGATTTCATCAAAATATATATCTTTTATTTGTGTTCTGAAGATGAACGAAGGTCTTGCGGGTTTGGAACGACATGAGGGTGAGTAATAAATGACAATTTTCATTTTTGGGTGAACTAACCCTTTAAGGTGCCTGAACTCATCTCACCTTTACAGGTGACTCTTCTTCACTTTCTTCCTCTTCATCGTCATCATCCTCATCATCATCCTCTTCATCACTGGAAGGTAAAATGGAAATATAATTTTATTTAAAAATAGCTGCTATTTCTATAACACTAAAGATGGCAAAGACCACACTTACTCAATTTCATCGTCGTCATCATCATCGTCATCATCATCCTCCTCCTCCTCCTCCTCTTGTTCATCCAACTTCATTTTTTTCTATGAAAGTTGGTTAAAAAATCAGCTACAAAATTTAAGTATCATAATGAATCCTAAAAATTAATTTAAGAACTTACTGAAGGCTTAGCAGTCAGTGATGCTGGTCTCTTCTTAGCTGTCGTCACGGTCTCTTCTTCTTCTTCCTCCTCCTCCTCCTCTTCATCAAAGGACTGGTCTCCTCCCATGACTGAAAGAAAGATTTCAATAAGAAACTTAGTGAGGCTTCCTGAAGCAGTTTTCCACATGTTTATCTGAGACAACAGTAAATAATCATAGACCTCCTCAAGTATTATCAAGTACTCACTGACGAGATGCTGTCCACTAATGTGAACTGGACCAGAACCAGAACGTAGACGGAACACAACAGGTGGAGTGATCTCAAACCCACCCAAACACACCTGAAATACAAACACATCTATAGTTAAAATCAAACAGAGCAATTCCAGGAGATAAACTCAAGCTTAACCAAAAGATGTGTGAAATGACATTGCTCATTAGGGACGATGACTCTGCTTACACTGGGGAGGGTGGAAGGCTTGAGTGTGGCCAGAACTGCTTTAACCTTCTGACCCTCTGAATCGTGCCCTTCAATCTCCACAACGTTCAGTTCATCTTTTGTTGCGGGATCAACGCAGGCCTGCAGGAACAGGAACAAATGTCTTAGGTATAACATTTAAATGTTAATAAAACTTTGATGACCATTTAAAACGACCCCAGAGAGGTTAGACAGCAAATGCAACATACCATTCTGACTGATAACTGATGATCATAATCATCATCCTCTGGATTAAAACTGACATCCTTGCCTGCCTTGAGCTCACAACCTGTAAACACAAACAAAAGTTTATATTAAATTAAAAGCATTAAGACACCTTTAATAAAGGGTAGTGTAACGTAACTAACTTCAGAGAACCGGTACTTTCGATCAACTCTTTATCAAAACCAATGCAGTGATTCATTTACGTCGACACGTGGTCCCTACACGGATCTTGGTTTAATGAATCAGTCAGTGAATCGCTCGGTTTGATTAAATCCGATTCGTTAAAGTATTATTTCTAGCCGTCATTTCACTGCATGACGGTTTTATTTGAGAACATTTCAAACGGTGTATTACCGCAACATAACTAACTTTATGTGAAAGCAAGAAACTCCACGTGGCGAGATTTGTGAAGTGCTCTTTTTTGGTACCAATAGTTTGCAACCCCGTTAGCACTGGTATAATTTGATCAAATAACAGGGTATGTTTGTTAAGAAAACAAACGAAAAAACAGTACATACTGAACATCCAATTAACTTATTGGATATAACGAAGAATACAACTTTCAGCTTCAAGCTAGCAAGAGAAATTAATACACTTAATGCGTTTTCTCATCTAACACGTGTAGCACAGTGACGCCATTTTGGAGCGCCAAGGCCAATGCACGTGTTTAGAGAGCGCGTGCAGGGAGACATGAGCAGTGAAGGTTTCGTTTTCGTTGCTTTAAATACATTTAATTCATAAGTTAATTTGATCATAAAAGCTAGAACAAACATAAATTGGTGTCAGGTTAACTGCTGATTATCCTTATGAGATTAACCTTGTGCTAATCGATTAGCTAGTGCGAATTCATGCTGTACACGTGCTTTAGTTTGTCACTCCATATCAAGGCATTTAAGAAAGATAATACAATGTAATTACACCGGTTAAAACATCAACATTTGCTTTTAAGCAGTTTGAGTCTGATAATATAACTTGGGCTAGCTGGCAAGCTACCACAGTACGCCATCCTCAGTTTGCTTAACTTACAAGTTCATATTGCCACGTTTACGTCCTATACGTATGATCTAATAGACTGTATGACACAGAACGGATCAGGTTAAGTATTTAATGTATTACATACCGTAAAGGAAGGTTTGGGGACCCATTTGTTCGAGATCCATCTCTGCAGTCTATGTATGTGTCTGGACGTAGGGTGAACTGTGTCGCGCGCTCGAGTGCAGGATGGACACACTAACCCACATTGAGAATATCACGCCCATTATGGGACGGTCCTCCAGTCCAGCCAATGAATGAACTCCATAGACAGAGAATCACGGAGTTAGGGTATGATTGATATGTACTGAAGAGAGCATGAGACTGACCAGACTAAGCATGTCTTAAAAAAATTTAAATTCAATATATTACACTCTCGAACTCCGTGCATTAGAAAAACAATGCACTTTTATTTTACTTCTTGTTTCTGTTCGGAATTGCACTGGAAGGATTTGGTAAATTATAATGGATTTTTTTTATTTTTTTTTTATGTGTGGTAAAGATTAGAATTTGATGTGATATTGCCAAGTAACAGATGAATACAAACTTCTGTATTTTGATTAGGAAGTATTTATTTATTTACATACTTATTTTTAATTACTGAGCTGATTTATTTTAATATCCTTAATATACACTATTATTTATGCTTTGTCAGGTTATTCCCTGCTGTTCGTGACACATCCATTTTTGTTGGGTTGCAAACTCACTAGTTGAGTACCACTGATCTATTCTGTTCTCCGTTTCATAAAATATCAAAGTTATCACAGTGAAACATTTTAATAAAACATTTACATTGTTGATTGAGATTAAACATTTAATGAATTTCAGAAGTCATAATCCATTTTTTAAATAATAATAATAATAATAATGCACTATATAGGAATGTCATTCATGCTCTCCAGCACCTATACGTAAAAATAATAATAACCCAGCAAAATAACCCAACAGACTGAACCCAACATTTAAGTAAAAACACAACAAAATTTTTAGAGTATAATAATAAACAATGAAATAAGAAAACACAGCTGAATGTTATTCCACAAACGTACATACTGTGAGGTACATGAATATTGAGTTAGTAACTGAATTATAATTATGGCTGCCTTTTCAATTATGACATACCTCCTTATTGAGAAATCCATCTCTGACAATGTCATAAACACTTTACAATAAGGTTCATTAGTTAAACATTAGTTAATGTATTAACTAACATGAACTAACCATGAGCAATACATTTGTTACTGTATTTACTAATCTTTGTTAATGTCAGTTAATGAAAATACAGTTGTTCATTGTTTGTTCATGTTAGTTCACAGTGCATTAACTAATGTTAACAAGATTTTAATAATGTATTAGTAAATGTTGAAATTAACATTAACAAAGAATAATAAATGCTGTATAAGAGCAGTTCATTATAAGTTTGTTTTAGTTCATGTTAACTAATGTAGTTAACTAATGAACCCTATTGTAAAGTGTTACCATGCCATTCATACTCTCCAGCACCTACGTAAAAATATTAATAATAACATAGCAAAATAACCTAAAAGACTGAACCCAGCATTTAAGTAAAAAAAAAAAAAGTTTTATTATAATATAATAATGAACAATGAAATAATAAAACACAGCTGAATGTAATTCCACAAACGTTTTAATAAGTTTTGACTGAGATTTGAATTGCACAGCATATTTCTGATATTTCGTTTTCACAGTTTGTATTTGCCTCACTGGACATTTCTTCATGTGGCACCACACTTGCAATTATATACATAGCTTATATTTCTTATGACTCAACCTGACCACTTGACCTCTATATAAATATTTCTTTCCACCTTTATTTTATGTAATTTATCTGGGTTTTTGTTCTCGTAAATATACTGTTTTGTCCAGGGACTAGATTGTCAGTTGTGAATTTGTAATCTCTTAAGTACTCCTCACATACTCCCACGTAGACACAAACATTTTTAACTTCTGTCCCACCTTATTCACTATGATCTAGTGGGCAAAAATGGCTTGGCAAGTACTGAGACAGATAGACATAAACGGGCAGACTGGAAACAGCAATTACTAACAAACAACGCTGACAACACAAAGACACAAAATCAACATCCAATTAAGTATCCCTCAAACCCCATGTCATAGATAAATCATAAAACTATTTTTGAAGGCCAAGATAATTTTCAAGCAACTCATAGGGAACATATCTGCTGTTTTTTTTTTTTCATTTTTTTTTTTCATGCAAGCTCTTTTGGCAAGAAAGCAAGCATAGGAGGCTGTATTTCCTCCTGGATGCAGTTCCAGTACACCAAGAGTCCTGAGCTCTAGGGTCAAGCAAACGGAAAAAGTTTGAGACTGGCGTTCCTTTTCACGGGGAAAGAAGGGTGTTGATCATCGCCACCCACTAGTCGGGCATCGCACAATGCCTTTCAAACATATGCAGTCTTCCGTGGCTGGATCAAGGTGGATTCTGGGCTGATAGTCTCCCAAAACACCAGCAAGAGACAACATTAAATATGTTACAATGTTTGAATAGAGAGAGAAAAACAAAGCCTACAGACTCTCATCCCTCTCAGGCCATAATATCCCCCCAGAACTCAGTCCATGTGAAAGCAAATATATATTTAAACATAAATCCCTCTTGCTTTCTTTTTCCCACTCTCTGTTTTGCTATTTTCTTCTTCTGGTTGATCTTCTCTACATCACATTTTCAAAGAGCTGCATGGATTTCATCATATTTTCATCCTGGTGAAAAAAAGAGAAACTTTTACATGTAGTTCATCTGTTTGACCACACTGTGGCAGCATAATCTTTTCAGTGAAACTGGATCACGTTACATGAACATCGCAGTGGATTTTTTTTTTTTTTTTTTTTTTTTTTCCCCAGTTATTACATATGTGGCAAAAATAGCAGGAAAAAAGTATATTTTTAAATACCATGCATAAAATTTCCCTTCTACCGGACAGATATTACTGAACCAAACAATCAGCCTCTGTAAACAGTAAGAATCTGTATAACTAGTGCTCTTTTAAGCCATAAATAATTATTATGGTTCTGAATTGTGAACATAAGACTAAGGCAGATGTAAGTAAAACAGCTGAAATCACTTACAGCATGTAATGTGAACATACCTCCTGACAGGCAAGAACAAACTCCTCCAATGTCACAACTCCATCTTTGTTTTTGTCCATTTTCTGTAGGAGAGAGAAAATTTATTTAGGTTGCTCTCATTTTTTTGTTGTTGTTGTAAAAACCACGCACAGGGAACTGCTATGGGTGAATATCACTATTCTGTACATGTTTCACGCCAAAATTGAAAGAAATGTATAAATCAATAAGGAAATGAAGCCTACATGTATTTCGAACCACATTTTACTAACAAGAATCTAATGAGAATCATCTGGGAATTTAAAAAAAGAACCAAAAATCTTAATAGTCCTAAAATATGCCTATGTGTATATATACTTACATACATACAGTAAACGTGATGTCTGGAGGAGATATTAGTTTTTAATGACCCTAAAAGTTAGATTAAATCATTAAAATATATGTATTTAATATGTTTAATTTTTTTTTTTTTTTTTTATAAATATTTTACATATGAGGGAAGAACAAAACGCTAAACTTGGTTAAGGTATTTATCTGACAAAATTATTTGGCAAAAAAGGCAAACTACAGCTACAGGTTTTATTTTATTATTCAAAAAAAAAAAAAAAAAGTTCACAGAAAAAAAAAAACATTCATTGGCTACAATATAATCAGTTATTAATATTTCGTTGGTTCTTTCTTGTTTTTGCATGTGTTCATAATTGCTTGTATGACACCCTGGCCAAAAATTATGTCCACACAATTTGACATGTTTCATCACAAATAAAACAATTGACTCCATGCACAACTATACAATATGCTTACAAAATCTTTAAAGGATTAGTTCACTTTCAAATGAAATTGACCCCAAGCTTTACTCACACTCAAGCCATCCTAGGTGTATATGACTTTCTTCTATCTGATGAACACAATCTGAGATATATTAATAAATATCCTGATGCATCCGAGCTTTATAATGGCAGTAAACAGGGGTCACGAGTATGAGCTGAAGAAAGTGCCTCCATCCACATCCATCCACCATAAACGTGTACTCCACATGGCTCCAGGGGGTTAATAAAGGCCTTTTGAAGCAAAGCAATGCGTTTGTGTAAAAAAAAAAATCCATATTTAACAAGTTATGAAGTAAAATATCTAGTTTCTGCCAGACCGCCTTCCATATTCAACTTACGAAGAAAGTGTAAACTGGCGTCGCGTCAGTTAAGCTTTTTCCATAAGTTGAATAGGGAAGGCGTAGGACGTAGCGTAAGCTTTTTGAACTGCAAGAGTTTTACACTTTCTTCATACGTTGAGTACGGAAGGTGGTCTGGCGGAAGCTAGATATTTTACTTCATAACATGTTAAATATGGATATTTTTTACACTAACCCTAACCCTAACGCATCGCTTCGCTTCAGAAGGCATTTATTAACCCCCTGGAGCCATGTGGAGTACACGTTTATGATGGATGGACGTGGATGGAGACACTTTCTTCAGCTCATACTCGTGACCCCTGTTCACTGCCATTATAAAGCTCGGATGCGTCAGGATATATTTATTAAAATACCTCTGATTGTGTTCATCAAAAAGAAGAAATTCATATACACCTAGGATGGCTTGAGGGTGAGGAAAGCTTGGGGTCATTTTCATTTGAAAGTAAACTAATCCTTTAACAAATTTAATATTTGAAAAGGGTGAAGATGTCAACTTTCCTAGGCTGGCCATCACCTTTGGCCACTAATATATAAGACCTGGATGTTTTTGAAAGATTCACTGAATAATTACTTATTACTGACCTCAAAGAAGGCATCCACATGCTGCTTTGGTACGTCCCCTTTTAAAGCTGGATACGTGTACTTCCCCATCATGTCATAGATTGCCCTCACTATCTCTGTCATTTCCTGTGAGGTACATGAATATTGAGTTAGTTACTGAATTAAGTTATATTAATTATGGCTGCCTATTTTAAATATGACATACCTCCTTATTGATAAATCCATCTCTGTTGATGTCATAGAGATGAAATGTCCATTCTAGTTTATCTCTGACTGTCCCCCGCAGTAGAGTAGATAGTCCCATCACAAAGTCCTGAGAGAGAGCGAGAAAATAAATCCTGTGTGCAATGTCACTAAAACATATATTTTCAAGCTGTGCCGAAACTGCACACAGGCTCATAGTCTTCATACCTCAAACTTTATGGATCCATTATTTCCGGTGTCAAACGCATTGAAGAGATAATGTGCATACGTGCTGGCATCTGGTACAGCAGATGAAAACATTAAACACTTAAGATTCCCCTGAAATATACCCATTGTAAGCATGTAATATTTAAGGATTTTACTTTGCAAGTACCTCCATGTGGAAAAAACTGTGCGTAAATGTGCTTAAATGTCTCTTCATTCACCACTCCACTTGGACACTCCTGAGGGGGGAAAAAATACTTCATATTATTGGCTTGAGACTGATTCCTGCATATGCAAATTGGATATGATAATTGGAGCTCCACAGGTCCCCAGTGGATGTAATTGCAGGTGATTCATTAAATGATAAAAAATATATAATAATATAATATAATGATATAATAATGAACAATTATTTAAACAATTGGTTACACTTTATTTTAAGGTGTCTGTGTTACAGTGTAATTATATATTTAAATACTGAGTAATAATAATTAACTATGTACTTACTATAGGGTATTAGGGTGTGGTTTAGGGTTAGTTGCATGTAATTATGCGTAAGAATTTATAGTATTTATTTACTATAGTAACTACAAGTAACATGTAACAAGGACACTAAAATAGTGTTCCAAAAATGTTAGTATAGACTATTATATTAATAAATGTGATTTTTATACATTTTTAATAAGTATTCGACAAACCACATGCAGTTACATAACATGTTAATGAAGATGGTGAGATATGACAGGCTTCAGTGCTCAAACATAAAAGTCGAGAAGCACTGCCATAGAATACTACACACTATTTTTTGTCAATCTTTTTTTAACACAACAAATATGAGCTGCTGTGTGGGTGTGTTGCTGATTGTTTATGTGTGTCTAATACAGCGTGTGAATGTTGGTATTGTGAAATATGACTAGCTGACTGTTGCTTGAGGCTAGCGCACAGTGATTAGTGACACGCTGGATAATGCAAAGAGGAACAATAAGAGTTTACAGAGTTTTAAAGACAGATGAGACATGGCAAACAGAACCACAGGGACAGTATATGCAGATGAGATGCGATGATTCATAAGAAAAGATATTGAGGCATAAAGATGTATTACATAAACACCATAAGCTTGTGAAAATGTGTCAAAAGAAATTTGTGAAAAGTAAATGTGCAGATGTGGGAGTGAAGAGAATGAGTGAGAAATACCAGGCAACGTACATTTTTGAAGCCTCTGTAAAGGACTTGTAGCTCTTGCTTGGTGAAGTTTGTCTGCGCCTCGAGCTGCTCGAGACCCTCCGGCCGATGGCAGACCATTGTCATCTCTAATTCATCATCTATTTTATCTAGAGAGAGAAAGAGAGCGACATGTCAGTTTTAGGCTGATAAATGGTCACAGATTGCTCAGAGGTTGCTCTTTCATAGCGCAAGAAGTGTCAACTTTCTCTCTGATGTTCCTACTTAAATTTCTTAAGAGAAATAAAAGTGAGACAAATGAGACAGTTGTTGACATACTGTAAGGTTATACACTCTAAAAAATCTTGGGTTATTTTTTTCTATCCAAGTCCTGGATTGAGCCTTTTGGGTCATTTTTTTTTTTTTGGGTTATTTTTTCAGTGTTGGGTAGTTTTTGTGTTACCCAGCTCCTGGGTCAGATGTAATAACCCAATGTTTGGGTAGTTTTTGTGTTACCCAGATCCTGGGTCAGACATAACAACCCAAGGGTTGAGTTTTTTATTGCAGGCTTTTTGCGACCTCTTCAGGAGAAAGCTGTGCAGCTCCATCAAATTGGTTCATGTCTTCGGTAAAATACAGGTTTGTGTATGTTTTATTTTATCTAAAAATTCGTTATTGTACTGTATGTCATTTAATTTTATGCAAAGCAACTTACAGGGGTGCGATGTGAGTCACCTAAAAAGATGTAAATCTTTTCATGTGATGGAAACGCCTGATGCTGTGCATAAAATTGTATGATTTCATTCAAAAAGATACAGAATATAAATACTTAGGATGTTAAAATATGTTCTCAGAATTGTACACTGATTATTTATGGCCAGGTTATGGAGTCAGTCACAGCATTTTTCGGCTACGAGTGAAACGCAGGGCGGTGGTCTGAAGTTAGTAGTTCCCCTGCTGAACGCGAGCCATCTCCGCCATGAGATCCAGCGCCGTTATGGTGGAACCAGGACAACAGAGACTGGTCGATTACACTTGAATTACTTCTAAAAGTTTAATTTTTACTTCTAAGATTTGTTAAATGAGCTTAAAATGTAGGGAATATGCATTAAAAATGATATAAAATATGATCTAAAATAAAGGAACTATAATGCAAACCAGTGGTTGTGTGGAGTATTTAAAAAAAGTTTAGAGAATATAAGTTAATCTGTAAACATTAATTCATGTATGAAGTAAAAGAAAATTATAGTAAAAATTTATCAACCCATTGCTGGGTTAAATAAACAACCCCATTTGCTGGGTAAAATTGTTCTGTCCTATATTTACCCAGCCCTTGGGTTGAAAACAACCCAAATTAGGTTGTTTTTAACCCAGTGTTTTTTAGAGTGTAGAACTATATGAATGTGAATTGCATGGATCAGATAGTTTAAATCTAGACGAATTGGATGTGAAACAACTGACATCATGTGGAAATCTTTGGCTTTATGGAAAAGACTTTGGCTTTACAAGTAATGTAAATAATAATAATAGTTATTACATTTTTTTTAATTATATTTCCCAGGAAGTGTCAGTTTTGTTCTTCTAAACACATGGGATGGAAATTGTGTGGGTTTTTTTTTATTTATTTTTTTTATCTGTACAAGCAGAAAAGATCCGAAGCCAGAATATAGACAGATAAACATCGGTACAGCAACACAAGTTAGAAAAATTTGACAATGGAGAAAATCCTGAGAAGTAATGCCCAAGTTGCTTCTTTTTTTGTGTACTGCTCTCTAAAACTCATAATTATCAGCATCATTTACATAAAACAATCATGCGGATTCTTGTCGATAGATGGCAGCATCCAAAGGTGCGAACACATTAGTGGAACAAAGGTCCGTTGTTTCTTGCCAATAGTATATTGATGTATCAAGCACTGCTCAAACAGAAGTCATTTTTAAACCAAGCAGTTTTTTGTTTGTAACTGTAGTGAATCCATTGCGAAATCTGCATGGGGAATCTTTCTCCCTCACACAAAATTCCCAATGGTAATAACACCATTGTGTCATAATACTATTGTGGTACCAGTACTTAAAATAGAACAGAGATGCTAACACTTGCTAACTATTGAATGCCCCTTTAACAACAACAATAATTAATTTAGATTAAAGGTTTAATCTTTAATCTTTAGCTTGGATTTTAGTTAGCACTTCAGTTTGGATAACATTGTTTCTTCTCAGTGCAGTTGATGAGATTATGAAAGCACCATGGGATTGATTAGGAACATTTGTAACAGATGTAGGCTAGTAAGAGCTGTGCGAGTAAACCTCACTCCTCTGATCTCAAGAGATGCTCTAGTGACTGATGCCCTTTAGCCTCCTTGTTAGAACGTCCGACTCCCACGCCGGAGACCCAGGTTTGAGGCCCGTGCAGAGCGTGGCGAGTAGGACCTGGGTGAGGGGTTACACATGCTCACTGCGTCCCAAATCGCACAATGTAGGTGCTATATTTGGTTTGAAATGTACTTTGCCCTTGTTAAAAAATATGTTCCATATAATATGAATGTATGTAGTATGAAAGGAATTCAGACGTACTACATCCGCCATGCTGCCATTGTCATGTCATGTGACCAGCGGTGTCAGTTGTGTCGCTTCACGGCCATTTACAACTCCTCTCCCGTGGCCTCATGGGATAGTGAAGTGTCCATCGAATGCACACTTCAGAATCTCGCCGGAAGTAGTAGGTCATCCGGGTGCTTTTCGAATACTATGAATTGTTTATACAGTACTGTTTTTTATAATATATAGTGGGTAAGTATTCAATTTCGGATGAAAAGGCTGTTTCCCTTCGCAAAACCAGATGTGGTCACAGGACAAACCCACAATGTACACATCCACTTCAAGACTTTCTTTTTGGTAAAGAAACTCAAATGACTCATGTCTTTCAAGATACTCCCTCTCACACACGCACGCACACGGTCCCCTGCAGGCTCTGCTGCTGCTGCTGTGTCAGCTCTGGCAAAGTGATTGGTTGTGGGTAGAGAGGCAGATGGGGTGATGGGGGAAATAAGTAGAACGAATGAAAATGGCCATGGGTAGCTTGGGGGAAGACCTTCATCTTTCACAGAACACTGGAGAGCCATTGCATCTCTTTATCAATGCCCCAACCCTTTATAAATCCTCTTTCAGGTTTTGGTACACACACACACACACACACACACACACACGCACACGCACGCACGCGCGCACACTTTAACCTCCATGTCCTCAAACACACAGAGATGTGCATATATACCCACAAAGTGGTGGTGCTAACATTATGAGTGAAGGTTTGTAATATTTGAGATGTTAAATTACTTTCTCAGTTTGTTAAATGGATTGTTAAATGTGCAGAGGGATCAATAAGAAAGCCATTCAGAGACTGATTTCCCTGAAGAGTCAACATTGTGCTGCTTTCAAAAGCTCAGTTCATTTGAGCAATCTTTTGGCTCAACCAATAGTGTTATTTTGGCAGCCAGTAATAAGATGAAAAATTTTCTTAGATGCTAATGTAAGTGGTGTGTGTTTGAATTCACACAGGATTGGACCATACTTTGCCAATGAATTGGTCAAAATCTAAAGTTCTCTATTTGATACGGCTCCAAACTATTTTGAATTAAACTATCAACGACAATCTATTACCTCAATTTTCCCCTTTACTCAAAATATGGCCATATCAGCCCTGTGATTTATAGCACAGCCAGTAACAGCTCTCAGTCACTAATGAGTTTTTTTCAATTCTTCATTTAATGCATACAGCTCTCAACACCATCCCTCTTTCCTGAAAACATAAATGTACCAACACAGTCACACAAGAAGATAAAGAATGATCCCATTAGCCATTTCAGACTAGTTTGGACAATTTATAGAAAAAACATTAACCGATTTCATGTTTATCACAGCTAAAGATCTGCTTAGAGCAGTATGAATTTGTTTATGCTGGTAGCAATTTTGGGACTGAGGACTGGGGACATTAGCATCCAAAATGCAACATACACCATTCAAAAGTTTGGTGTCAGTAAGATTTATTTTGTGTGTGTGTGTGTGTGTGTGTGTGTGTGAGATCAAAAGTGACAGTAAAAATATGTATAATGTTACAAAAATATTTATATTTCAAATAAATGCTGTTCTTTTGAACTTTTTATTCCTCAAAGAATCCTGTGAAAAAATTATCATGGTTTCTGCAAAAAAATATTAAGAAGCACAACAGATTTCAGTGTTGATAATAATAAAAAATGTTTCTTATCCCCAAATCAGCACATTATAATGCTTTATGTATCATGTGACAGACTGGAGTAATGATGCTGAAAATTCAGCTTTGTCATCACAGGAATAAATTATATTTTGAAATATATAGAAAACAGTTATTTTAAATTGTAATAATATTTCACAATATAACTGTTTTTATTGTATTTTTGATCAAATAAATGCAGCCTTGGTGAGCAAAAGAGAGAAACATTTAAAAACTGTTTCTGACCCTAAACTTTTGAACAGTAGTATGCTATGTGTGCCTTTTTTTTTTTTTTTTTTAACCTTGGAAACTTGGACATATTTCACTCAAGTGTGTCTACACCGCCTATATGATGCTGGTTTTGTGAGTTAAATTCATCATAGCTAATGCTAATCCTGCTAATGCTTTTCTTCCCTGCTTGTTCCATGATTACCTTGGATAAAGAAATCAGTAAACAGTTATGTGAAAGCTATGATATGACATCTGAAGCCTTTTAATATAGTGCATGAATTGTATGGGCGGCATATATGACACTGTTGTGATGCTTTCTATCATTTTAGGAGTCTACCAGTCCCTGGTCACCATTTACTTTCACTGTATTGAAAAGAGCAGCGTCAGCATTCTTATAAACATCTTCTTTTGTGTTTCCACTGATAAAGTCATAAGGATTTGGAATGACATGAAGGCGAGTTAATGATGACAGAATTCTTATTTTAAAGGGAACTAGCACTTTAAACCATCACTATTATTTTAACACAACACACTATCCACAGTCAAATCTCAATCTTTTCTCTGCACTAGTAATATTCTGATCCTCCAGCTTGCTTTTCATTTCTTTGCCAGGCTTGTTTGCTTCAGTCTTAATCTCTCTAACAAATCGCTGACATTTTAAAACAAATTCTATCTATTTTGAATGACTGCAAGCTATTATAACCAGTCTGACAAGATAGGGTGGTGATGGAGAATATATACTTGAATCTAGACTGAATGTGTCTTGAACATTGTCCGATCTGTCTGATAACTGTGATAAGAATAATGAATATATCTCACAGGAATGATGTGAAGCTTCTACTTGTGCAAGAACTCGACAGGGCAGCCCCTCATTTCATCAGTCTTAATTATCACCTCTCTTCTTTTTAACACATGCAGACTGATTGCAGTGCAGTGAGAATGAAAAGGAAAGCTGAAAGAAAACCTAAGGGGAACATATACCTAAGAAAGATGTAGAAAGGCAGAGAGAAATAGACCAACCACTGATCCCCATATTCACATATTCATTATCTGCACAATTAATGTCTATTAAAGGGTTAGTTCACCCAAAAATGAAAATTCTGTCATTAATTACCTACCCTCATGTCGTTTCACACACGTAAGACCTTCGTTCATCTTCGGAACACAAATTATTTGTTGAAATCCGATGGCTCAGTGAGGCCTGCAGTGACAGCAAGTTAATTTACACTTTCAAACACCCAGAAATGTACTAAAGACATATTTAAAACAGTTCATGTGACTACAGTGGTTCAACCTTAATGTTATGAAGCGACGAGAATACTTTTTGTGTGCCAAAAAAAACAAAATTACGAATCTTTTGTTTCGAATCAGTGGTTCGGAGCGTGTATCAAACTGCCAAAGTCACGTGAACCATTGAAATTGCCTTGTTTACTGAAATCACGTTACTTTCGAAACAAAATATTCGTAAAGCTTCGAAGCTTCATGAAGCAGTGTTTTGAAATCGCCCATCACTAGATATTGTTTAATAAAGTCATTATTTAGTTTCTTTGGCACACAAAAAGTATTCTCGTCACTTCATAACATTAACGTTTAATCACTGTAGTCACATGAACTGTTTTAAATATGTCTTTAGCTTTCTGGGCATTTGAAAGTGAAAATTAACTTGCTGGCGATGCAGGCCTCACTGAGCTATCGGATTTTATCAAAAATATCTTAATTTGTGTTCCGAAGATGAACAAAGGTGTGGAATGATATGAGGGTGAGCAATTAATGACAGAATTTTCATTTTTTGTGTGAACTAACCCTTTAAGAACTTAAAAGTATTTATTTTATTTTTCATTATTTCTGTTGCTGTTTATGCTTTGTTATTGTATGCAAAACAATCATGGCAATAAATTACTTAGAAATTGAAACTGAAAATTGAAAAGATGAATATTACATAAAAGATAGAGGGGGTTGAAAATGTGTGATTTTAGTATGGGAAATCAGAGAGATCAGTAGAAAGATGGAGAAGGAGAGAGATGTCACCACATGAAAAAATTGGCTGGAAGAGCAAAAGAACACAGCATGTGTCTGAAACTCTCTCTCTCTCTCTGCATCCGTTTATTTCTCTCTTTTCCTCTTTAATGCTTAAAACAGCAACAAAGTCCTTGAAAACAGCGGCAATAGGAACACACTAAAATAAACTTAAAAGGCACATCCTCCATTCAAGCTGCTATTAGTGCCATTAGAGTGCTTCCTCTAACACAGAGATAGAAGAAAGTTTAAAACAACAACAGCACAAGCCATCTTGTCTTCTTGTTATGATGTCTTTCTTTTATTGATTTTATAACTTAGAGAGCTCTCTTAGCTCTGAGATGAATTGAACTCATTAGGAAATAACTGCAGATTGAAATTTGTTAGCTGCAAGCAAATTGTAATGCAAATTTTTGAGCCTAGTTATGACATAAATTGAAATGTAATTGTTTTTGCTTTTGTTAGATCCTAGTATACTATTATTCTGGTTCCTCTGATGCTGTTATCAGTGCAGAGATCATCATTCGATATGTAACTATGACACACTTTAACACTAATTGCTAAATGAAAACAAGTAATTAATTATGACTGAGTGCTGTATTTTATTTAATTTGCTAGTTCGGTTTCAATTATAAGCATTTTAATGAGCCAATTATAAGTAGGTTAACTCAAGTTTCCTGACATTCTTCTCAGTACAGGCAAAATGTAGGATAAAAAAAATACAGTTCATCACTATGGCGCTACATATAAGAAGACTGTCATTAGAAGCCAGCCCTTGACGTCAAACTCAACTATATCCCACTAACAGGTAATTAACCAGAGCAAGCTGCCCACATTCTGCCACAAGGGAGCACACAGTGATCTAAAAGATCTATAGGGTAAGATGTCAGAGAAAAGTGACAAATTGCAAGCAAATAGTTAAACAGCAGGATGAATATTCATGAGCAGCTGCTGTAAAGGCAGTGCAAATCACTTGTTACTGCAGCTCTAAACTCCCCTCTTATTAGGACTGGGACAGAGTTACACCCCTTAGATAGAGCTGAGAAGCCAAGTAAAGGCATCTCAGACCTGTCAAATGTCTTGGATCACTGATCTTTAAATGGAGAGATACTTTGCTTGGAGCCTAATGTCCCAAAGCATTCGTCATATGGAAAACTGTTTGGCTGGAGCAAAGGGAACTAAAGACCATCTGCCCGATGGCAGCAGTTGCATTTAATTTTGCATTAGACCAACTCAGGTTAGGAGATTTTTGAGAAATAATTCACACAAAAAATTCTGTTAATTCAGATCAGATTTAAACCACTAGTCATAAACTTTCTAATCACCATTGTGCAGAATTTAGAATTGAGAAATTGACTCCCCTTTAGTTCATGAGTGTGAATTTGAAATGAATTAATTACACCTCACAGGAAATTGAATTAGAGTGACAGGACGTGGAATTTACTGAATTATTATTCTGAGAGAATCGACACAGGTAATGCATTTGAGAGAAATCTGTTAAAATTCTGTTTTTAATAATAAACACTGCCCGGCCAAAAGAAAAAAAAAAAAAAATAAAAAAAAAAAAAAAATCGCTGTTTGGATTTTAATAGGCAAATACTTAATCTATAATTGAATCATTATTACAGTGATTATTATGTTTCTAGCATGTTATATGTTTGGCAACGGTTCTTTTAACCCTTAAAGATGGAGTGTGTAGCTTTTCATTTCTTAAACAACCATCATGGCCATATTCCAAGAT
This sequence comes from Ctenopharyngodon idella, assembly GCF_019924925.1. Classification (NCBI taxonomy): domain Eukaryota; kingdom Metazoa; phylum Chordata; class Actinopteri; order Cypriniformes; family Xenocyprididae; genus Ctenopharyngodon; species Ctenopharyngodon idella. The sequence continues at coordinate 33,666,242 of NC_067229.1, read as the reverse complement.
GACAATGTCAAGATTCACCAGGGTTAAAACTGTGAAAGAATGGTTCAGAGAGCATGAAAAATCATTTTCACACATGAATTGGCACCTCTGAGTCCAGACCTTAATTTCATTGAAAGTCTTTGGGATGTGCTGGAGTCGACTTTACAAAGTGCTCACCTCTTGCATTGTCAATACAAGATCTTGACCAAAAATTGATGCACCCCTTGGTGGAAATAACATCACAACATATATTTCCATCGTGAGGTGCATCATTTTTTGGTCAAGATCTTGTATTGACAATGCAAGAGGTGAGCACTCTGTAAAGTCTCCTCCAGCACATCCCAAAAACTTACACTGAGGTTAAGGTCAGAGCAAATTCATGTGTGAAAATGATCCTTCATGCTCCCTCCCAACAATTCTTTCACAATTTGAGCCTGATGAATCTTGACATTGTCATCCTGGAATATGGCCATGATGGTTGTTTAAGAAATGAAAAGCTACACACTCCATCTTTAAGGGTTAAAAGAACCGTTGCCAAACATATAACATGCTAGAAACATAATAATCACTGTAATAATGATCCATGCATAGACAAGTATTTGCCTATTAAAATTCAAACAGCAACCTTTTTTTTTTTGGCCAGGCATTGTCTTTTTTATACTTTGCCCCAAAAACCTTCATACAAGGCTTTGTTTTGACAAACTTGGCTCTTCTAGTTAAAAATTACATGTATAAATTTGTTTCCACTTCAATTTATTTTAATTCTATTTTGTTATATTCAAATTTGAAATGAATTACATTGAAATTCAACATTGGGACACTTTATGATGCTTTTTTTAATTTGTGGATTTATTTGAGCATTGTATGGAACAGAGCAGATTGGACATTCTACAAAATATATTTTTGTGTGAAGCAGAAAAATCATAGTAAATGTGAAAAATATCATCCAAAATATTTTTTGGGATTATTATTCCTTTTAAGCTCTTCATAAATAAGATATTCTATACATATATATATATATATATAGAGAGAGAGAGAGAGAGAGAGAGAGTGATATGTATGTATGTATGTGTGTCTGTATATATATATATATATTATATTATATTTAAATGTAACAGCACATAGATCCTGTGTTTTAATATATTTCTGCTTATTTGCTGTGCAGTTGACCTTAGTGATTTTAGTGATTGATTGAATGAATAAACAACTGATGAAACTTGATCCATGTAAATTGATCAAGAACAGTTGCAGTGCTGTATTCCTTGCTGTCATGTCGATCATAACATCCCATCATCTACTGTACCAAGCATTAGAAAGCTGTCTCCATGACAACTACACCATGGCGCATGTGAACAGGAAGAGGGATGATATGTGAGCAGAGTGTTAAAACAACCGCTCACGTATCAAGATGCCACACACACACACACACACACACTGTCGATGATGTTTATCTGTGAGGGACGAGGTTAAACCATCATTTGTAAACAGCAGATCGTGATGTGTTGCTTGTCTACTGCACATCTTCTCTGTTACAACCTTGTATCCATTCCATCCTCTTTCAGCTCTCTAGTTTAACATTGTCTGTTTATAAATCATGTCTTTTTTTATAAGTGTTATCCATCACAAATTGGGCACTCTTTTCCTTGAACGTTCTTTCAGCCCTTTCAGGGTCTGAGTTAGCCATTGATTTGATACTTCAAAACTCCTTGTGTCTTTCTCCATTACAGAACCATTTAACAAAAATGCATCATTATTTATCTGAATAGAAGTCAGATAATCTGCCATTTGTGAACATACCTCTGGATGGTTGTCTTTGTCTTGTCTGCATAGTCAATGTGCCCACTACTGCTCCCATGTTGCCACCGCAGAGACACGCACATTCAAACTAATAAGCGTTGAGTCCACTAGTCTGTCTTTCTTTGTTGAAGCCCCTGCTCTTGTTTCCCTCTCCACTCTTCTCTGACTTGTCAGTGAATGAAAACAAGCTGGAATTTTCTTGCTAAAAGCATATGGTTGCTTCCTTGATGCCCCTCCCACAATTTTTCCCTCTCTCTCTCTCTCCCTTCATTTCTCTTTCTTTGCTATCGCTCTTGCTGTTTCTGCTGGGTCCCGCTTGTTATTCGGTGTCAGGAACTGTTGCTCTGCATGGGAAGCAGTAGGAAGAGTGTGAAGATGAAATGCCCTCTATTGCACGCACACACAGCAAACGGATCTCTTCCATATGGAATTGCAGTTTTTCACACTGAATGTGGCAAGATGGATGATGACTCTCGTTTACACTCTGCTGCACTTATACGCACATACACTTACTGTTCTATCTTATGGGGATGTTACATTGACCTCTATTTTTTTTAATATACTGAGCTAATGATGTTTATCCTCTAACCTTACATCTAAAACTCACATTTTAAAGGGACAGTTCACCCAAAAATGTCAATTCTGTCATAATTTACTTACTTTCATGTTGTTTCAAACTTGTATGGCTTTCTGTGAAACACAATCTTTTTAGTCATACAAAGTCATACAGATATTTTAAAGAATTTTTCAACTGTTTATGTTCAAATACAATGAAAGTCACTGGTGTCCAAAACAACAATGGATCCCATTTACTTTCATTGTAAGAAAATCAAAACAAAAGATATTTTTTTCAATATATATATATATATATATATATATATATATTTATTTGTCGAATTATTACACATTACACATTTTACACATTTTTTAAATTATTATTATTATTATTATTTTTTTTTTTTTTGAGTGAAATATTCGAAAATGGTTACTATCCCTTTAAAACATTATTATTATTATTATTTCTTACATATTATGTATTGGTTAGTTTGTCAAGCATTTTACCCTATGTACACTTTTTTTTTTTTTTTTTTTTTAAAGGTCACAAATATTTATTAATATTAATATATAAATATGGTGACAATGTTTCAGGTATTACGGGATGGTATGTTATAACAATTTATAAAAATTATAACTGTATACTGTATTTCATTAAGTGATATAATGTTAATATACCAAGCTACAAAAATCTGCTTTTTACTTTAAACAAATAGTAACCATTAAGTAAATAATATAATATTTTACACAAAACACTATTGCACATTACTGATGACAGAAATAAGAAACAAAATTATTTACATAAAATATATAATCATGTGTTATGAAGTCAAAAACTTCTTGGAATCTCCTATTTGCAAAAAACATAAGGTGCGTCCCAATTCATGTACTTATGCACTATTCTATGACGTTAAGTACAAATATTGTGAGTAATGCGTTCACACAGAAAATTCCAAAAAGAAAAAGTGCACTTTAAATACCTGGATGATGCACTAAATTAATGGAAAAAACAAAGTGTGGAATGTTGGACACTTCATGCACTCAGCTGTCGCAGCTTTAATTACGTTGGGGGAGGGGGATCAGAAAACAATGTTTAATGACAAAATAAACTTATAAAATTCATACACTACATGAATAGTGCATTGTGTATAGTGCATCATTTGGGATGCAACTATACATTTGACAGTATTGTACAGTAAAATTACATATAACAAATAAAGTTAATACATACAAAATGTACAGTTATCCAATTAACAGGTTTTTACTGTTGCATTTTTTTGTCTTGTCTTTACAAACATATTTTACAGTGTATCACTAGTCATTGTAAGATATTTCAGACTTTACTACATTTGTGGAGTCATTTAGTCTCCATAATGTTGGCAAAACATACATCAACTGAGCTGCGGTACGACTGTGAGTAGTTTGTTTCATCATCCATTGTTCATTTCCAGTTATGAGCCACTGTGCGTGACTCGGATAAGAATGTTTCATGGATCAAGTACTCTAATTTTTAGTGTGTACTATGCACAAATGTGTGTTTTTGTTTGTGTACTGTACATTTACCATTTTAATGCATTGTAAAACGACCTATATACTCTTGTTTGTTTCATACTCTCCCTCGTTAGTAGGGAACCGATCCAACAAACTTTGCTGATTAAAAAGACGGAAACAGAGCTAAAGAAAGACAGAAACTACAGAGGAAAAGAAATTGCCGATGGGGGATGTCTTAGTTTCAGAACAGCAGGTCTATAACCTTATTAATAATACAAAAAAGATGAGACTTCAGACGGACAAGCTTTGGGGTGGGAGTGTGGAGAGAAGTTGAAGGTAATGAGTAATTACATAATATCAACCCTCATCGCTCCATATTACGCAAATCCAGCAGGACTGACCTGAAAATCAGGCCAAGATATCCTCATTCTAGCAAATACTATCTGCACTCCATCACCACAACCCTGTCTGCACAAAACACACTCTCTTTCTTTCTATCTATCTCAACACCCTGTGGTCACACACACTGTAAAAAAGAATTGTTGGTTTAACTTAAAAAAAGTAAGTTATCTGGTTGCCTTAAGTTCAATGAAATTAAAAATTTGAGTTAATACAATGAAGGCAATTGGTTTAATCAACAGAAACTCAAAATATTATGTTATCTGAACTACATTAATTATTAAGTTGATTTGACAAAAGAAAAAATGTTATGATAACAAATCATGAAAATAATTTTTTACAGTGCACCTTGTCCATGGAAGAGAAACAATGATATCCAACAAACGACTGGCATGTGTGAAATCCACGCAGGCAGGTGTAAGCCTCTTTCTCTCACTCAGAAGTGTCTATGTTGGACTTTCCCTATTCAGACACCTCACTGAATCTGCTAATGCGCTAGGAGATGGTTACAGATGATTGGCATACCCTTGGAAACATGCAATGGTGCGAATAACAGCCTGAAACCTTGTATCACTGAGAACCATATATAGTATGCGAAAAAAAGTATGTGAGCCAAGTATTCATAGCATTCATAAAACAGTAGGTGAACCCAAATGACCTACTACTAGGGAGATTCTGAAGTGCGCATTCAATGAACACTTTACTATCCCATGAGGCCACGGGAGAGGATTTGTGAATGGAAGTGAAGTAACACAACTGACTCCCAGGTCACATGACAATGACAACATGGCAGATATAGTATGTCCAAATTTCATTCATACTACATACATTCATGTAGAACATACTTGGTTGTGAGTGAAGTAAGTTTCAAACCAAATGTAGTACAGTATAGTAAGCAAGCAGCAAGGGTGACAGCTATTTAAAGCTATACGATTCTGGTGTTCCCAGCATGCACCAGGGCATGAATAATTAATAAGGCTGTATGTTTTCACTGTTTGTCAGCTTTATTTACACAGTTGTTATTAATTTTGTTTAGTTACTTGATGTCTGGAATAAATGTTAGTTTTTTAGTTAAAATTAGTCATTTTTGTGCTAAAAACTAAAATGACCTGTTCATTGTTACCATTATCATGTCTTGTATGTTAAGAATTGGGTGTGCCTTTAATAAAGTTTCAACATGGATTAGACATCTTATTAGTCACTCACATTACTGGGCTGTTTGAAATGTATCATAAAAGAAAGTCCGCCATGTATAACTATTCCTAAGTGAGTTAAACCTACGGGTTTAACACAAATACAAACATATAAACACAGTACAGCTGCGGTGCTTTATAGGCCATTCCTACAAACTAACACTATTTAAAGTTGAAACTGAAATCTCCTAGTTATCATCCTCACAGTTTTTATCCCCAACACATGAACCTGAAGCAGCGCCGTTCAGAAATCCAGCAGAAGTTATAGTCCGTCAGGGCTGAGTGCCAAAGCTGACACACAGTTTGTGTCTCTAGTTAGAAACTCACAGGCAGCTCCTATAACTCCTAGGGATTTTAGTGAAGACTTCAAACAAGATTTCTGTCTTTCTGCCCAGAACTCATAATCCTCTTGGCTCCATAGTCTTTCTTCAGGTCTCCGGTGTGTGTATACGTGTGTGTTTGTGTATATGAAGTGTGGCTCTCTCTATTGCTCTTATAAGTGAGTATAAACACATGCTCACACATGTGAGTGCAGCAGTATTGATGTTGTGTTGATTTGTTTCAGTATTGTTTTAGCATTTTCTGCAGCGCATTAAAGCCGTGGAGAATCGGAAATGGTAAATTTGCATACAGTGTAGGTTAATTAACCTTCAAGGCATAAATAATCACTAACAAACCGCCTTCACTTTTTCCGCTTTTTATGCATTTTCTTATCACATACTTGCAGCCTGATCGCTCTGCTTTTCAAAAACCTTCAAATCGCCTCCTCCATCCTCTCAGCTTCGAGCGTTATAGGAGGTAATAATTTTGGAATAAATGGCCATGTAATAGTTTCATAACCCATAATGCCTTGTATGGAGCCCTTGCCAGCATATGCCAAAACATTCAATTGACAACACATGCGAACTATTCTTTGACTTTCTCAAAACTAAATTCGGCTAATTAAAATTGCTGTTTGCTGGCCCTTTGAGATATAAATTCTGGCACTTGTGGAAGTGTATAAAAAATTATTTAGTCTCTTTATGAACCATTTTTCCTTTTTAACACAGCCCCAATAGTTTTTCTGTTTTATCCAACTTCAAGGGGCATTCTGTTGCAGTTTTGTTCTCCAAAAATTATCTAGGTTAGAAACACACATGCAGACATTCAAGTTTCACACTAAGTAGAACAAGATTGATACATGTAAAAAATAATAAAAAAGCATACACTCAATTAAAAATCATCAAAATGACACCGAAACTAATATCTTCTAATTTTTCTCATCTACCTGTCCTTCTTTCTCACAAACCAATAACTCATTAATGAAAGTATTTCTAGTTGCTTAATGTGTAAAATTAGATCCTACCTGTCCTGTAGGTGACCTGTTTGGTGTGCATAGAAAAGGTCCCCAGTACTACACCCATCTTCATCAGAGTTCTTCACTTTTTCACTTTCCTCACTTCAGATCTTGGTTTGAAAAAAATCACTATTCCCTGTTTTTGTATTTTATCTCCTGATCTCTTTTGCTCTCAGAGTTGTTGGTTACTAGCTCTCGCTGTCTCTGACTTTCCTCCGCGTTCTGTCTGTCTATCATGTGGACTCTGAAGGCTGCTCATCATTTCCTGAGCTTTTATGGGGCTGAGAGAGAGGAGGGGGATGAGGAGAGGATGAGAGATGGTGAGTGGTTCATATAGGAACACTAGTGAAGAATGAGGGAGTGATAAAACTGAGTAGTTAATAGGTCCATTCAGCAGTGTGTAAGAACAGACCCGTGGGTGCAGATATCTCTAATATCTAATAATCTGTCCAGCAGGTATGAAAAGATGATTCTCTTCAGTCAAAGATTTTAAAAGTGAAGTGTGTAATTTCTGTGGCACCAGCATCATCAAACAAAATTGTAAAAATAACGACTGTTTTCCAAACAGGTTTCCGACCTAAACATTCCCTGTCTTCTATTGGTCGGTCAAACATATTGCCCTGCCCCAAATTCAGACCATTGGTTGAGCCAGTGCTGCTGTTGTCGGGCTGGTCGGGATGCTCAAACAAAGAGCTTATTTTGATAATCCCATAAAGCTACAGTGTTCACACTTTTTGGGGAGATCAGCCTACAAATAGCTTATTTATAGTTGACTTAAAGTATATTAAGCTGCATCTTAAGATAATTTAACAAAAAAAAAAAAAAGTATTTTACCATTGAAAAAAGTACTTTTCCCCCCATGACATTTGTAATAGGTAAAAATTAGAAATGAAATACTATTCATGCATGTTAAAATGTTGGTGGTTTGGTATGTAAGACTACTACAGCTCTTTAAGACACATATTTTACATTTAGTGTGACTTATAGTACAGCACTTCTATTAAGATGATGTAATGGTTGGATAGACAGTACAATATCAATCAAATGTTTGGTGTCGGTAAGATTTTTAATGTTTTTGAAAGAAGTCCATAATGCTCACCTAGGCTGCATTTAATTAATCAAAAATACAGTAAAACAGTAATATTGTCAAATAATATAACAATTTAAAATAACAGTTTTCTATTTTAAAGGATTAGTTCACTTCAGAATTAATTTCCTGAAAATTTACTCACCCCCATGTCATACAAGATGTTCATGTCTTTCTTTCTTCAGTTGAAAAGAAATGAAGGTTTTTGAGGAAAACATTCTAGGATTTTTATCCATATAGTGGACTTCAATGGGGATCAATGGTTTGAAGGTTCAAATTGCAGTTTCAATGCAGCTTCAAAGGGCTCTACACGATCTTATCTAGCGAAACAATCGGTCAAAAAAAAAAAAAAAAAGACCAATTTTAAAAATGTATATACTTTTTAACCACAAATGCTCGTCTTGCACTAGCTCTGCGATGCGCATTACTTAATCAAGTTGGAAAGGTCATGCGTTACATAGGCAGAAGTACTGCGGTAGGGTGGAAAACTCCATCTAATTTTCTATTCCAACTTCAAAATCATCCGACATCATTGTTTTTCCTTTTTTTGTAAAGGGTGTTCACTTTGTAAACACTGGGTCGGTACTTCCGCCAACATCTAGCGCAACCTTTCCAACGTGATTACGTAATGTGTGGCGCATCGCAGAGCAGTGCAAGATGAGCATTTGTGTTTAAAAAGTATATACATGTTTAATAATTTTTTTTTTTTTACAAAAGGATAGATCGTTTCGCTAGATAAGACTCTTATTCCAAGTTGTAGAGAACCCAAGTGCAGTTTATTTAAACGAATTCAACATCAAACATTGGCTTGGCTTGGCTTGACAAAAACCTTAATATTATTTATTATCATCGTTTGATATATCTGTCTATATATTTTGATTTTGATTAAAATAATTTTCCATTTCTAGTGGATTTTGAAAATATAAATTTGATTTGCACCACTGGATTTCTCACTCAGATACATGGTTTTATCAGTGGTTAGAGTATCACAGTGTGAGGATTAAAATAATCACTTTAACCGAAATGCTCTCGCTCGCTCTCTAGAACATGCTGGACTAGACTCTTATCTATCTGGGCCACTTAAACATTGACATCTTTTAGTTCAGTGCTCCATATTGACTCGTTCACACGCAGAGGAAAAAAACTAGGGATTCAATTACACCCTGCAATTAAAATACAAGCATTTGGGCTATTAAAAAGAGAGCTTTAAGAGCATCAAATCCTTGAGCTGGAGAGAAAAAAAAAAAAAAGCGCAGGATAAACACAAAGCAGGACTAAAGCATGTGTTCAGGAGGGGGATCGAAAACAGAAAAAAGGCTTAGATGAGGATAGAAAGAACAGGGATGAAGTGAGGATGACGAGGAATTGTGAGGACGAGGCTTTGCACCCTTGATCTTTTCACAAATCTCTCTTCTCCTCTGTCATTCCTCTCTGCGTGAGGGGGGAAATGTGTGACAGAAGTGAATGAATGTGAAGCCAGATAAAAGACAAAGGAAATAGAAGGAAATGTTGATGGGAAAGAAAGGATGAGGTTCTTTTCTTTTAAGTAAACTCTTGTTCTGTCAAGAGCTGAAAGATTTCTCAGCAATGTGCTTGCACATCATTCTGTGTCCTTTCATCTGCCCATCCCTTTCTTCTTCTTCTCCTTAATCTTCTACCCAATCATCCCCATTTCCACCCTCCCTGCTCATCTCTGCTTCTGTCAGAGGAAACTGCTGGTGCAGTGGAGGATCTGGGGCAGGTGAGGTTAGGACACAGGATTGATCTGTGTGTTCTCAGTTCAATATCAGATACTGTTTTGCTAGGAAAGAGAAATCACAAAGGAGATCTCTTTAATTTTTCACAACTGTTTCTCTTAGACAGCAGTGAGATTAAATGGAAACAAATTTAAACTTTTTCTTTAAGTCAGCATGAAACAGTGCTAACAACTTATTTTACTTCCATAATGACAGCAGCTGGAAAAAAAAGAGAGGAAAAAAAAAAAAACATGTTTCAGAGGCAGAGCCAGTTAATACATTTTGATGAAAGATTAATGAGAATGGACATATTAACCCTAGTATGCTAAAATTATATACATTCCTAGAAAAAAAAAAAAAAAAGGTTAAAAGGGGTTTAATATCCTTTAGGGTTTTTGACTCAATTTTAAAGAAACATTTATGCCAAAAAGATTCTATTTAAGGAGAAATGTCTTAAAGGGGACCTGTAATGCCCCTTTTACAAGATGTAATGTAAGCCTCATGGTGTTCCCAGAATGTGTCTGTGAAGTCTCAGCTCAAAATACCCCACAGATCATATTTTATAGCTTGTCAAATTTGCCCCTATTTAGGTGTGAGTAAAAACACACCATCTTTGTGTGTGTCCCTTTAAATGCAAATGAGCTGCTGCTCCCTGCCCACTTTACAGAAGAGGGCGGACCTTTAACAGCTCACACTTTGGTTGCTCAACAACAACAAAGCTGGAGAATCTTACGCTGCCAAAATGACGATCGTCAGCAATGGTGTTCAGCCTTACACTCTTCAAACCTGAGTCGGACACTGATGGAGAGACTTAAGTTACAACTTATAGAATGCATCTGGACGTTTCTGAACCGTTAGTCGATAATTTATGTTATGCTGTGGAGTTGATTCAACTCATCGACTAGCATGTGCCGTCATGTTAATCTTTTGTGCAAATCCAGCATTGGATTGACCCTCGTTTGTGAAGCAGTCCAGCGTAAAATAACGGCTCTACTACAACAACACTACTTCTTCTCTAAAGCAGCTCAACATGGCCTCACCCCCTTTGCTGCGTGTTCTCGGGAGCAGGTTTTATGTAAATTTTAGGGTTAGTGATGTCACTAACCCGGGAAGAAGCTCATTGTTGTCCCTACCAGCCATTTGCTGTAGTCCTTAAACAGAATTCTTTAAAAGAAAATATCTCCCTTTGAATTGAACTTTGAGCGTTGTATCTTTGCAGATGTTGTTTATACTCTAACAGCAACATTACACACTAACTAAAGTTAAAAATCATAATGAAATAGTGAATGTGAAGCCAGATAAAAGACAAAGGAAATAGAAGGAAATGTTGATGGGAAAGAAAGGATGAGGTTCTTTTCTTTTAAGTAAACTCTTGTTCTGTCAAGAGCTGAAAGATTTCTCAGCAATGTGCTTGCAATGTGCAGCAATGTGAGTTCTATAGAACCTTTTCTTGTTCAGATCAACACAAATGTTTGGCACAAAACATCGGTCCTATTTTCGCATACAATTTGTCTTCTGCTTGTCAGTTTGATCAGTTTTCTGCCTAGTGGAAAAGAGATTAGAACACTCTGTGTATAAAAAAAAAAAAAAATCACAAGTCACATGCAATCGTGTCAGTCAGAACAGACAACAAATTACATGCGAAAATTGGACTGTATTTTTGTGCCAAACATTCATGTTGGTGGGGACAGGCCTTCAGTCAGTTTGGACTAATTGTGTCCACATTTATTAAGGAGTATACAAACTTTTGAATTGTATGGTGTATATGAAAGAGTGATTAAAGTGATGTAATCTCTTTTTTCATAAAGATGGAAAGAGTAAACAACAACAACAAACAACAGCAACAACAATAATTTAGTAAAGTTATGTAGTAAATAGTAAATAAAATTGCAATTTTTCAACATAAAATATGAAAAATTTCTTCTGTGAAAAAGTAATTTAGCATGTCGAGATCTCAACAATGTCACAATGTTGTGACTCACTACAAGTCAATCAAAATGCAGAGACCTCAATATGAACTCATTATGAATTTATCAGAAAACCAATGCTATTCACATTACCTTACCCACATTATAGCACTATACTCTTTCTGTTTGTGAATTGTCTCATGTGTTTCTATTTGTATTCCTGCTAAGGATTAGATGAAACATCTGAGCCAAAATCGATACTTAAACGAAACAAGCTTTGAAAGAGCAACCATTTCGTTGCAGTCAAATCTTCCACTGGGTATGTGCTATACTCTGCATTGTAATACTAATAAGAAAGAAAGAAAGAAAAAATGCACCATACCAGCTTAATATTGTTAAACTGAGGTTACTTAGCTCATTATATGGTATTTTCAAAGCTAATGTATCAGTTGCTCGACAGCGGCAGCTGCAGCTCACAGTATGTGAGTTACTGCCTGGGGTAGATCATCAGCTCGTGCCCCCTCATATACCCACAGTTCACAGTCAGCTTCTGCTCCAGGCCTGCTGTCGACTGTATGTAAACACAGTCCCTCGTGAACGCGGAAGGACTGCAGTATGATTTGCAAGTGTGATACGATTAAGATTACAAATGCTACAAATAGCCTACATGGCATGCTGTTTATGCCATGGAAAATAAACTTACAGACTTGAATATTCAGTTGTGCAGTTCCTAAAATGTGTTTTATAGGTTTCTAACTTGTCAGCTTCTTTATGAATAACTGTTACACATGTTTTTGCCTTGTAGGCAATTTTTTTGAGCCTGTTGGCTGCAGATGTATTTTCCTTTTGTCATATCTAATTTTACCAGCCACCCTCAGAATGCTTACAGAGGCATTAAATCATCTCAGTACAGGGATTTTTCTTCCAGTGCTTTTATGTTGGATATATACTGCCCTCTTGTGGTTACTGATGGGACCAAAGAAAAGCTGTCGGACATTAATGGTTAATGCTACACTATATAGCAGGGGTACTCAAATATAAACTTGAAAGGTCCACTTACCAAATTTCCATTCAGTCCGAGGTCCAGAAAAGTGATGGTCAAATTCCAAATAGAGAACTCCAACAAAAAAAACAGAGGCAATCCCCAGAACTTTCGAACTATACACAAAAAAACGACATGGTAGGCCTTTTAGTGTGAAAGGTGACACCTTCTTTGTGCCACCAGTTGTTTAAACTTGGGCATAAAAGGTGTGAGGGCCAGGCGGAGGCACTGATGTAAGTGTTCATTGGTGAGTGTGCTGCGGTATGCGTTTTTCACCATGTTCATGGTTGAAAAGGCAGATTCACAGCAGTATGTTGAGGGAAACATTGTGAGAATTTGAAGGGCCATCTTCTGCAGGAGAGGAACACCTGCTGCAGTGACCATCTTCGTCCAGAAGGTGACAGGGTCACAGTGAGATTCCTGCAGTGCTAGGTTTTCTTGGAGCTCAATTAGCTCTGTTTGCAGAGAAGCAGCACTGGCCCATTGGAAGACTTTCGTGGCTTCAGTTGAGAATTCTGCAATATTTTTGACAAGAAATGGATTTTCAATGCACAGCAAGACTTGTTTTCCCAGAGGGAAATCTTCAAAGCGACTTTGGAAATGTTTGATCAGCTTGTCCAGGAATTCAGCATAATTGTGATGGTGATGTTTTCCTGCAGTCTGATCCAAAAGTCTTGGGAAGTGAAGCAGGTCCTGCTGTAAGTCACATTTGAAAACCTCCAGCTTCCTCTGAAAAGCACGGATAGCTGACATGAGGCCACACACTGTGCTGTTTTTGCCCTGGAGCTTCATATTAAGGTCATTGAGATGGGAAGTAATGTCAGTTAGAAAAGCAACAATTTCCATTTCCTCTTCATTCTTCATGAAATCCACAAACGGTTTGGCTTTTGCACTCTTCTGATCCAATAGAAATGTCTCCAGCTCTTTCCGCAGTGCCCAAAACCGCTCCAGTACCTTGCCTTTACTAAGCCACCGGACGTGGTTGTGAAGGAGCAAATCATCAAATGTTGCATTCACCTCTATTAGAAATGAGCGCAACAAACGATGTTGCAGAGCAGAGGATGCTCTCAGATAGTTGACAAGTTTCATGACTGTTGTCATGATTTCCATGTACCTTTCTCCAAGGCTGGCACACAAAACCATCTGGTGAATTATGCAGTGGTATGCCATGAGGTCAGGGTGGTGAGCTCTCAAGCGTGCCACTAATCCCCTCTCTCTCCCAATCATACTTGGCGCTCCATCAGTAGCAATGGAAACAACATGCTTCAGGTCTATCTCTCTGTCTCTAAGCATCTGTGTCACTGCTTCATAAATATCGTCCCCCCTTGTGTGTCCATGGAGGTTTGTGACACCCAAAACATCTTCATGAAATTCTCCCTTTTCTTCATCAAAAAATCTGACAAAGACCATGAGTTGTGCATCGTCTGTGTTGTCTGTGGATTCATCCACAGCCAATGAAATGAATTTGGCTTTTTTTATAGCAGAGCTAAGTTGTTCAAGCAAATCATTAGCAAGTATTTCAGTTCGTCTTGCCGCAGTGGAATCAGAACAGGGTATTTGGCTTATTTTCTTGATTATTTCATCCTTTTGAGTCCCTTCAAACAGAGCAGTCACCACTTCACTCATACACTCCTTGACTATTTCAGCATCAGAGAAGGGTTTCTTGTGTTTTCCCAGGACCCATGCTACTCTTAGTGAGGCTTCTGTTGCCCGCTCTTGTTGTGTGGCTGATCTAACTATTACACTGCTTGTAGCTGCATAGGCTGATTTCAGCTGTTTTATTTTTGTGGTCCTCAACTCTGTGTTCTGAGGGAAATTTTGTTCAAAATGTGCATGCTTGGTTTCGTAATGGCGCTTCACATTACCACTTTTGATGATTGCTACCGTGTCGTTGCAGATTAAACACATTGGTTTTGTGCTTCCCACGGGGAGCACGAACGCATATTTTTCTGTCCACTCACTTTTAAACTCGCGGTTTTCAAAATCAACTTTTCTTTTCTTATCAACAGACAGCTTTGAGCACGCCATTTTCACTTTTAGACAGCAAAAAAAAAGAACGGTTACCGATATTTCCACTGCTCGCAAACGATGAGACTGCCTGTTTATCTGCCTGGTCCAGAGCACGTGACCGGTGGATACATCTGACTGACTTGAGTGAGTGACGTTGTTATAGCGATGCGGTTGCAGCTGATGTGATCGGACATAGATGAAGCAGCCAAACCGAGTAGAAGCCTCAAAGATATATAGCGCGGAATCAAAATTGTGCACTGCACTGAAAACTCATTTGGATTATGATTAAAATAGCATGTTGGTTTTGGCGTCGGTCCAGATTTAACCGTGTCTGGGTCCGGAAACGGACCGGAGTCCGCCTATTGAGTACCCCTGCTATATAGGCTCACTTTTGGTCCTCTAGAGGTTGAACCATATAACTACAAGTTAGGCTACTTGGGGAGGAACATTGTTTTGGTTATTAGGTGAGTTGTGCTTCTGCTCTTCTATTTCGCGCTGGGGAATTTGATGGCTTTATGCATAAACATTGTTTTGTGAACTTTGCCAATGCACAGAAAGTGTGATCGTATGCAAACAATTTATTTTTAAACTCCAATATTGAGAGCCAGTGTTGATTTGTGTTTTATGGACATTATTGCTTACATTTTTGGCTGGGAAACTTGTTAGTTCCAGGTAGGCCTACATTTGTTTGGCTTCAAGCTATTAGGACACATTCCACTGCATATTTGTAGCCTTTATTTACGGATATGATGTAAACATGGATGAATGATGGAAGTATAAAGTTTCCTGCGAAAACCAACCCTTGTCCTGACAGCTCTAAAATATAAATAATTATTAAAGGCTTACTTTTTAGGGGGTAAGGCAAAAACATGTCTTGGAAGATGGATGTACTCAGTCATTATTTACAGTTTGTTAATTTAGAACAAAAAATATTGTATAGTTAATGTGTAACTCAAAAACACAATGAAGTGACTGGTCATAGGCTAGTTCAAGATAGGGCTTTTCTCATGGCACTTAACCCCAGGTTATCGTGCTCTAAAGGTCGCGTGCTACATTCGTCCAATCATTGGCAATGACACAGCAAATATTTATGAATACCCAGGTTTAATTGTTAACTTATTAGCAGTGTGAAATATGAAGGAAGACAGCCCAGGATTCTGTTAACTGGGTTTTAGAATGACCCACTTTAAACAAAAGTGCATTTCACATTTAAAATAGTTAACCCTGGGTAATTCTAATATTGATGATTAAAATAAAGACAGGCACTGATAAATCATTTATAATAAATAGTGCAACATTCCATAAAAAATTTGAATTATCAATCTTGATTTTATGGTTACTTTAACAAGTGTGCATAGTTCTTCCATGAACCAGAAGGGGGCAGCATTTTACAGATAATCTCCCATCTAACCTCTGTGATGTCAGGCAGTGATGCTGTGCTGCTGTAAGCAACTTTTAACCACAGCTGTACATCTTGATATAAAGTAAGTCAACTAATCTTGATAACTAAATTCCTCTCTGTCCAGTACAATGAGAGCCATGCTCTTGTTACGTGACCCAAGAGCTTCTTTACATTCACTGCATGTTTGAGTTGTAACAGATATCTCTATTGTCTACAGTTTTGATCTATAAGAAGCTCTTTATTGTAATTTATAGAATTTTGTGTGAACATAACTGCATAACTATACTTTTAGTGAAGATGAGTTTGTAAAATATGGGCTACTTATAAAATAACTTTAAAAAAAAGATTAAATCACATATATGGAGGAAGAACATCAATATCTTTCTGCCTAAAAATACCACATGCCACATTTATCTCCATGGAAACAATCTGCACACCCTTAACGCAGATGATATATATATAAAATTTCAAATGAGCTTTGCTGAAAATAAAAATGTGCCTATAATCACTGATGCACAGAATTGTTTTGATGCAGTATCATAGATGCCATATTCATTTCACGTCCTGTATGCGCCAGTTTTGTTTGGTCCAGCACATTCTGTGTCCATTTAAGGAGTGTACCTCCTCCAAAAAACCTTTAAAGTTCATTATACTCAGCATTATGCTTCCCTCTAGTCGGTGGCAGACCCTGTTAGAGGTCATATATCCGCCTAGAGCAGTAAAGAGTTGCCCACGCTTCTCTAATGCACACTTCTCCTCAATTTCAGGGAAATCACAAAATAAAATGTAAAAAAAACAAAATCTGATATACATGGATATGCAACTTTTAGCGTTCCCCCACATACAAAGTCCCAGGTAAAGGACATTCACATTGACAGTGATATGAAGCGACAAAGCTACCAGAGTAAAGTCATTAATTTTAAATGTAACTTGGCAATAATGATAATAATGTCAGTCTATTGGTTTAAAGTTATTAACATTGATTGTAAGCTACTTGTTGCAAACAAACTGCAAATTGGGGATCCACTTTTACCAAAGCACATGCTCTGTCACTCCTGAGGTATTGCTTGAAAGCTTACTAACGATAGTACAGTGCCTAGCAGGGACAAAATCGCTGTCAGCGTGAACGGCACTTATTCTGCTGCCGTTCTGATATAATGCACTGATCTCATAACTAAATGATTGGTAATGTTTGTTTCAGTAGCTCGTAAACTCTCAGCGAGCAGATCTAAGCCAACCATGATTGTCTTAGTAAGATGCAAGGCCTCATGCTCTGGGTCAGCGCGCATAAGACAAGAGAGAAGGACATGATGGATGGGGAAACAAACAGCAGAGAAAGAGGGAAAGAGAGAGAGAATGGGGGAAGTGTTATGAAAATGGAGGAATGATGGGTAAAGGAGATAAGAGATGGAGAGGAAGAGTGCGAGAGATGGATAGAGATGCTGGGGATAAAAATAAACTGCAGGAGGAAGTAGATTACGTAAAACGGGACGAGTGATTTAAAAATTAAAGGTGGAGACGTGCACTGTCAGCTTCGATCTGTTGTTAGAGAGAGAGAGAGAGTGAGGGCAAGACAGAGAGAGATAACGTAAGATACCCTAACTTAGAGCATCATAGTAGACGTTTATGTTCACTCTGCAGGGGAGAGAAAGAACTGCTGCCAACCAGACAGAGTCTCTGTCTTCACTCCAGTGAGTTTAACATCTGGCCTCTGTAGCAGTACATCTGGACAGGCAACATTTTAACAGCTGTTTCTTAGTCTTTAGTCAATGTGAATACACTGTGAGACATTGTTGTGAGACTACTGAGTCTCATATGAACATATTCTTACTTTAGTAAAGGATTGATTTTTGTGTGTGTTTGTAATTTTTTTTTTTTAAATGTCCCTGAATGGTAGCTAACTTGTCCTTTTGGTGATATCCTCAGGGAATTTTCAGCTGCCATTACTTCAGTCTTTAAAGGAGACCTTTAATGCCCCTTTTACAAGATGTAATATAAGTCTCTGGTGTCCCCAGAACGCGTCTGTGAAGTTTCAGCTCAAAATACCCCACAGATCATTTATTATAGCTTGTCAAATTTGCCCCAATTGGGTGTGAGCATAAACATGCCGTTTTTGTGTGTCCCTTTAAATGCAAATGAGCTGCTGCTCCCGGACGCTTTCCAGAAGAGGCGGAGCTTTAACAGCTCACGCTTCGGTTGCTCAACAACAACAAAGCTGGAGAATCTCACGCAGCCAAAATGACGATTGTCAGTAACGGTGTTCAGCCTTACACTGTTCAAACTGAAGTCGGACATTGATCGAGAGACTCAGGAAGAAGTTACAACTTTTAGAATGCAACTGGACGTTTCTGAATGGTTAGTCGATAAATTTATGTAGTTGCTGTGGAGTTGATTCAACTTATTGACTAGCATGTGCCGTCATGTTAATCTTTTGTGCAAATCCAGCATTGAATTGACCCTCATTTGTGAAGCAGTCAGGCGTAAAATAACGGCATGGCAAAATCACTCTACTACCACAACTACTCTTCTTCTCTAAAGCAGCTCAACATGGCCTCACCCCCTTTGTTGCGTGTTCTCGGGGGCAGGGTTTATGTAAATTTTAGGGTTAGTGATGTCACTAACCCAGGAAGAAGCTTGTTGTAGTCCCTACCAGCCATTTGTTGTAGTCCTTAAACAGCAAATTCTTTAAAAGAAAATATCTCCCTTTGCATTGAACTTTGAGCGTCGTAACTTTGCAGATGTCGTTTATGGTCTAAAAGCAACATTACAAATTTTTGAAATAATGTGTTTTCATGTCTTGCAAACTTTAAGCATATTGGGTTGCTGTGCTGTGCTAAACATTGCTATTGTAAATTCTGCTCACCAAGATAAAGGTATTCATCATATTTTTGCCGAATTTGTGAGAAGCATCAATAAGAATAATTTATGATTATTATTATTAATAATAATAATATAAATTGAAAACCTTGTAATTTTTTATAATTTTTATGTAATTTTATATATATAAAATTCAGTCATGAAACTTTAGATAGCGTAAGCTGATAGCAAAGTCCCTTTTAAGGAAAGTCTGTTCACTCGGCGGCCATAATTGCAACGCCTCCAGGCAGCTATTTCGGGCATCCAAGACCAAGTCCTATCCATTTAAATGGGGGAATCCTGAAATCTCAAAAACTGCTTGCCAAACTCACAATTTCAAATCAGCAATAAAATTTGACATAAGCTGTCCAATAAATGTTCTTTCTTATGCTCAAATAGAGTTAAAAAAAAAAAAAAAAAAAAAACATGACCATGTGCATGTGCAGTCCTAAGCGCAAGTCTCAGGTTTCTATAGGAACGGAGCTTCTAACGTCAGCTGCAGTGACGCAATGACTTTACCAATCAGCAATTGGCTCTTTTACTTAGAAGGTGATGCATATTCCGTCATATTGCATGTTGCAGTTTCTCCCATGCACAAGTAATAGGAGTGAACCTTCTTTCTATATCTAGAGTCTGATAGGTCCTTTACATGCAGTCTGTAAGCAATCACATCATTAACACATGGCACAAACTGATTGGCCTCTCTTGAACCTGCAGCCAATGAGATTGCTTGTTCAACAATTTAATAGTCTGGTTCAGTGTTTGCTGTAAGCTAGTTCTGCAGCGTGCTGAAACCCTCCACCTTCCCCAGCTCCACGCCTAGATCTGCTGTAGTATTTATTTATGTTTATTCGTGCAGCAGCAGCATATCTTACATGCTCACAGCAGCGTGTCTGTGTATCTATTGGCAGTAGAAAGTTCTAATATATATATATATATATATATATATATATATTTGCTGGGTAGAGCCAATCTGACCCAACGAGGCCAGCTGCAATCAATGCTTAGCTCTTGAAAGAAAGAAAGAAAAAGAAAGGGGAAAAAAAAGGGATGTGTTCATAGCTAAATGTTTCTATTTGTGTGTTTGTTCTTGTGTGCAAAGAAAAGGACAGAAAGGACAGCAAAAGAGAGAGGACGTATGGTAGGAAGAAAGCTGACTGCTATCTCTAGAGATAGTTCAATCCAGGTGTTTCTGAAAGTGCGTCCAAGTGTGTGCCAATGTGCGTGTGTGACCCTTGAAAAGTGCTGAATGCCTCTGCATCTGTGTGTGTGTCTGTGCGGCTGCCTCTCTCTGCTCAAGCTCACACAGACTCAAACACACCTCCGGGACGCTGCAGTCAGGTGGACTTTGCTCTCATACACATGCAGTGCTGTTCCGCTCTGGTCTCTCCTGGTCCCAGCTTATCTCTCCATTAAAAGTCAATTAAAGTGCCTCTGTTAAACAGCCAGGGTAACCATGGTTACATATGCATACAAACCTCAGTTTGCCTGTACAAAGTCTGTTGTCAGAAGCATGAAACCAGGTTTTCAGATATGTTTTATGAAACATGAAACAACATTTCATGAACGTTGAAAGACAGAAAGCTACGTAAACTCTGACACACTGCAGTTCTTCATTGTGAGACAGAATTTGCATTAAAATGTACAAGAATCTATGATAAATTATAATTATTCTCCTGAGATCAAGGGAAAGAGTTAAGGTCTTTGCACACTGAGTCTGAAATTCGCATCCGAAATTTTTGCACGTTAAAAAATAAATACGACCTCATGTTTCGTCAATCACGTTTGCACACTGACTCCGAAACTTTCGTCCGTCAAAAAAAAAAATTGATCAGGTTCGATTTTCTGCGTTTTTTGCATCTGTGGCATGCATTTTGAGAGACGTTTTGACAATTCAGAGCCACCGTACAAGCAAACGCCAAAATCCAGAATGCCATCTGACAAGTTGATCCACGCCGTCTACATCACAAAGCAGCAGCACTGTATGAAAACAAAGTGCGGAATACAAAGACACAGAGTATAAAGACAGTATCACTAGCAAAGCATCACACTGAGCCACTGACATCCTGAAGAAAACTTTGAAATGCTCGGGATAATCATGCAGCTCCTTGATGAGGTGGAACTCTCCTTCCTCTCTCTCTCTACGCAATCTCGGGATTGGATGGGCCCAATATTTCCTCTTTTTAGGAAGAGAGGACAACTAATTCATTCTCCCAGCTTGAAGACTCCATTTTGTATTGTTTTGCAAATTTTTTCGCAACGGATTCATTAATACACATCAGACTCAGTGTGCAAGGACTCTGTGCGTGACAAATTTTTAAGATCACGAATACGAAAAAACGCATACGAAATTTTCGGACTTTTTTTTTGTTTTTGTTTTTTTTGTTTTTTTTTTTTAACACAGGCATATTTTTAGGTGCATAAACATGTTAAAGCTGCAGTGTGTAATTTTCCTATGAAATATAACATTGTGTATTTATATTTGTGGTGCTTTTTCTTGGGCATTCTGCAGTTGTCTTACATATTTGTAACTGCATGAAGAATAAATTATGACAGGATTATTTTCATTCTGGGGTGGAATAATGTGGGTAAGGCCAATATGCTGATATGATGATATTAATATAGGTTTTAATATTATGCATTAAGACAAAATATAAAAATAATATTTAAAGCATTTTCAACATCTATTTGTCTATTAAATCATGTTTGTATTGTTATATCTGCATATTGACTACACTTCCAATAGTGAATAATAATGAAAATAATTCTATAATAATTTACTCAACTTTGTCATTTTCAAACCTTTAAGACATTATTTTTTTCTGTAGAACACAATTACTATTATTATTATTATTTTTTGATATGTACATAAAAGCACAAACACAAGCACCAGAAATACAAATCCACATTGTGGTTATTCATATTTCACAGGGCGCATTTGAATGTGCCCAAGTGTGTGCATGTGATTTGAGAGCGACTGCTGTGCTGGGGATGAAACACAAAGATTCAGGAATATTTTGAAAATGGCACACAATTTGTGTGGACTACTGGTCACTGTCTTACATTGTATGTAAAAAAGCAACTGCATTATTCAAAACATCTACTTTTGTGTTCCACGATAGAAAGTAACTGATACAGTATTCAAAAGACACAATAGTGAATGGCCATCCTGATATATTCAGGTTAAATTAGACACTTTTTACTACTGAGATGACTGGGAAAAAGTGTCCCATTTAACCTGAATTCACCCTATAAATGGTTCAGACTACGGCTTATTTTTCCCAGTCCACAGGTATAGACTAATGAATGATAACTATAATGATCACACCAAGAATGATAACTACAAAAAAGATAATGGTAACTATATTAGCATTCACACCAGTGGGTGATATCATGCTGTTTATTACAAGAATAGATGGATTCTGTTTGGCTGTCAATGTTTTTAACGCTCATCAGCTAGAAAAAAAAAATCATTCTGAAAGTGATTACAACAATATAATTTCTCTGTGACATCATTATAGTTGTAGTGTGGACTCTGCTATTCATTTATATGTAGAGCAGTTGTTAGAACTGTATATTTATAATTTTCATTATAGTTATCATCCTTAGTGTGAACAGCATTAATGCACAGATCAGGGCAAGCACACAGGACCTGAGTTCACTCTCCCACACACATATAAACATGCTAATTCAGACATATTCTTTTAAAGGTCACGAAAAGGCCATTAGGATGTCACCGTTTCTTTCTCTCTGTTTAATTACTTTTCTCCTTCTTTAGATAAAAGCAAATATGTTAGAGGTTGGGTCCTGCTGGCATTGCCTGTGTTATTGCCGCAAGTGATTATGAACCTCAGAAACACACACACACACACGTACACTATCAACAGCTCAGCAGGAGCAGGAGGCCGAGGTGGAGGAGGAGGACGTGAACAGGCCTGAATAAATTTGAGATGTGAACGTTTCACATCTAATGTTACATTTACATAAGATGATGCTGAGGAACATTTGGCACCTCCACAGCTGCTTGAGCCAAAACGAAACAGAACAGTGGAGAAAATGCCGGAGTCTGAAAAGAGATTGAAATTCAGCGAGTGACAGAGAAGGAAATAGAAGAGAAGGAGAAAATGTGCGAAGGAGGGAAAGAGTGTGGGGGAGAGTTAAATTGCATTGGCATTGTAGCTGTCAGACAGATGGTAACAAACTAGTATCAACTAAAGAGTTTGAAACCAGATGGAGAAGAAAAAAAACTTTTTTGGAAAATAAAGGAAATATATTAAATTAGTTCAGTGCATATAAAGCACCTTGACTCCCCACTGCAACTTATTTATCCAATTTCAAAGACATTATCATTTACATGCGCTCATTAAAAACCTCTCAATCATTTCTACGTTTACTAACATGACCTGTCATTTAGACTATCTTTATTTATTCTATCTTAAATAGGTAAGCTCTTTTGAGGTATTATCTTGAAAAAAATGTAATGATCTTTTGAAATAATAGTTCAATGTTTTGAATTGAAACTAAGCTGCAAACATGTATTTTCGTTTTGTAAGTGTAAGTTCTAGATATGTGTAGCACTTTCCACTCTGCATATCAGAGGGGATGATAATCAGTAAATAATGGTCAGTTTCCCACACAAAGTTACTGTATGGTTTTGAAGACTTGGAATATAAACTGTGAGTCATGTTATCTTTTGATAAGACAGCCTACTTTTATGGGGCTTTTTTTCATTTTGGAGCTTGACAGATCCAGATCCTTTCACTTTTATCATAATGAAAGTGCAGGATCCCTTCAAAAATTCACCTTTTGTGTTTAACAGAAGAAAGAAAGGTTTGGAACTAGGGTTGTCCTGGCACCAAAATTTCAGTAGTTGGTACCAATACCAGTCTCAATACCGGTTCTCAGTATCAATAGCAAAAACAATTGAAACTATTTTACCTATTTAAGTGTTTGAAAATTAAATTCTTGCAGGAAAACCACGGACTTGGCAACACTGATGGGAGTGCTTGAAAGCATGTGCCTATCAGTGGGTACTAGAATGACCCGATACTCGGTATTACCGGTACTGCAGAAAGGTTGGTACCGTTAAGTTTTTTTTAAATTTAAGTATCAACTTGGTACTGAAGTATCAGTGACAACCCTATTTGGAGGGAGTAAATAATGACAGAATTTTCTTTTTTGGGTGAACTATCCCTTTACTGTAATGAGACACTAAATCACTGAGTTAATCTCCATATCTCCTTCTCTGTTTCTCTCTTTGTGAGTGTGTGTGGTACATCTTGTTCTGCACTGTTCTAAAATGTTCTGGTTTAGAGTCCTCAGGCAATTGGACTGAACATTGCATCAGCACTTCAGACATGGTAGCCTATATAATTCATAAAAATCTATTAAAGGCACACAAAATGAGAGAGGTTGAGCTTTAGATTCAGTGGAATTGTGTCTATAATCCAGGCCCTAAAGGTTCACCCAAAATGTCATTATTTATTCATCCTCTTCCAAACCTGTATGACTTCTGTGGAACAAAAAAGGAGCTATAGATTTATAGATGTTATATATTTTTCCTAAAGAAATATGTATTTATAGATGTTATAAACATCTATAAATGTTTTACCCCCGGTAATACACCACATTTGGCACAAACCAAGTAAAAGCCCATATCTATAGGAAAAAATAAACTTTTTCCCATGATTTCACAATTGTATGATTAACATTAATGAAACAGACAGCCTATATATTAAGACCTGCTGTACCAAATGGATCAAATATGATGTTACTGATCAGATGTTTTTCCCCAACACTTAACCAAACATTCACTTAAAGGGTTAGTTCACCCAAAAATGAAAATTCTGTCATTAATTACTCACCCTCATGCCGTTTTACACCCGTAAGACCTTCGTTGATCTTCGGAACACAAATTAAGATATTTTTGTTTAAATCCGATGGCTCCGTGAGGCCTACATAGGGAGCAATGACATTTCCTCTCTCAAGATCCATAAAGGTAAGTCGTTATTTTGGTTTTTTTGGCGCACCAAAAATATTCTTGTCGCTTTATAATATTAATATTGAACCACTGTACTCACATGAACTGATTTAAATATGTTTTTAGTACCTTTATGGATCTTGAGAGAGGAAATGTCATTGCTCCCTATGTAGGCCTCACGGAGCCATCGGATTTAAACAAAAATATCTTAATTTGCGTTCCGAAGATTAACGAAGGTCTTACGGGTCTGGAACGGCATGAACGTGAGTAATAAATGACAGAATTTTCATTTTTGGGTGACCTAACCCTTTAAGACATACTAGATAATGTTTGCGTGAATACTCGCAAAGACAAATTTTTTGAAATACTGTAATTCTGTGTATATGTGTATATCGGGATAGCGAGCTGTCTGAGGCGTCTTTGTGTGTGCGCTTCAGATCTGTCAGTCAGTGCGAGTAAGATCGTTTTGTTTACATCAGCATGAGTTTGAAAATCACATGTCATTGGTTCAGACTTGTTATGAGTTCGCTATGAATTCGCTATGAATATTCACAAAGTTGGAATGCTGCGCTTTAAAACGAGGGAAGCACCAATAGCACGAGCTAAGCACGAGCAAAGGAAAGGTACTCCTCATAGAAAATGAACAAATAAAGATACTTTTAGATGTTTAATGGATATTTCGAGCATTGGGATCGCTAGATGAGGGCTTAATGAACTATTTTTGTGAAAACCTCAATTTCGACCAAAATTGACATTTTTCACTTGTTTTGCATGTAGTTTGAAATTAGCCCGTGCGCATTCCGACTCATTTTGCCAGCACGTGTCATGTGTATATATGTGTATATATAGTATAATGTGTCTATATAGGAATGTCGTCTCTCTTTCTATAGCTCTTTGCCATAGAAACATTCAACCTGGTGCAAAATTCTAAGCGAGTTTGCATCAGTACTGATTCCGCCAATCAGAAGGGTTCACAGTAACTGTTATGGATATACCATACACTCTCATGTGCGCTACATTTCCTCTACAGAGAACATGGAAAATTTGCAGCATGTCAAGGGAAGTTTGCTGGATTGATCGACCCTGTACTCTTTTAAAATGTCAAAAGCTCTTTCTCTTCCCCCAAGAGGCTCATCCTATTGGAGCTGTAAAACTGCAGTAACACCAGCATAGCCATGTTGTCACCCATAACACACACACACACACACACACACACACACACACACACACACTGCACTTAAACAGAACACATACACTTTGCCATGTGCTTGACTGACCTTGTCACTCGTACTCTTGGTTGCGAGTGTAACAATGAAACAGCTTCTGACTGGGTGTACGTGGACAACAATATTTCTAGAATAACTAGAATAACCATGATGAACGAATACAGACTCTTTCTCACACTGAGCTTTCATTACAAATTCACACAAATTATCATCTCTAAAAGAAGGCTGATTAGCCAGATCAAACTATTCTAATCTGTTGTAATAAAGACTCTATAGAGAAGAATAGAACTCTTGCTATAAATTCCATTTCATTAAAGATTTTATTCTACTCTATAATGTTATTCTGTTATACTTTGTTAAATATTCTATTGTAGTCTTCTCTATTCTACTAAAGTATAAGTATATTGTTTATTAGTGTTGTCAAAACTACTGACTTCAGTACCAAGTCGGGACCAAGCGGATTCTTCTCTGATTGGCCATTGTGTTCACATGCTCAACAGATATGTCTGTGATTGGCTACAATGATCAACGCTTCAAAAACATGTTGTAAATAGACATCTTCGCTAAGCGCTTACACAGATACACACGGGAGCATTTAAAAGCAGGTGTCTATCAGCGGATATATTAGGTATCGTCACATTTTTAAAATGTCAGTACTGACTTGGTACCAAAGTTGGTACTTTTGACAACACTATTGTTTGTTATCGTATTGCCTTGCCTCTAACTGAACATTTAGCAGTTCCGTTGGGGGTGAAGGATTATTTTCTGCTTCTATATTTTATTCACACAGCCTAAGATAGTAACACTAAGATAAAGTCAGCTTACACAAGTACAAAGTCACAGCTTCCTTTTATAGCTTTAGCGCTCTTTGTGTTTATTGCCTCACTGTGTTGCTATAGTAGTCTAGAGAGAGTGGTTTAGATTCTATACCGTCCCTTCAAATCCTCAATATCCTCTTTAAATTAACTTCCTATCCCCCTGTGTATGGGAAGAGTATCTATCAGTGAGGAAGATATAATAAGGGAGTCGAGAGATGGCGGGGTTCATCATGCAGTGCGCAGCCAGGTTCCGGCTCTCCGCACTCAGTGACAGCAGATAAACAGCCACTGCTTGGTTCCAGCATCTCCACAGGCACCGTCGGCATGGAGACGAACCATGCAGTGCTTTTCTGCTGACACAGTGCTATGATACTCGAAAAAAAAAAAAAAAAAAAAGAAGAGATAAGGGAGATGAAAGAGAGAAAAGAATATCACTGCCAAACAATGCGGCCAGACTGTTCTTTAAAGTAAAAAAAGTGATTACAAAAGACGATTTTTATAGGACCTAAAAGGAAGTGGAAAAGTGTGCTGATGAAAGAACCCAGGTGAAGAATGAAAGAGTGAGGCACTGGAACTCCATCCTAACATTGGCATATTCATCTATTTGGCACTACTATACAAGCTTGAAATATAAAAAAAAACATACCAATACATTATAAATGAATACAGGTAAATTGGGACACATTACAAAATTCTGTAGTTGCTGTTGTTTTAAAATATAATGCCAAATGGCTCATGCCCCATAAATAATACCATTTTTAATAGCTATATTTTTCTCTACACTATACAGAGAAAAAAGTAAAAATCTTAAAATCAAAAACTTTGCATTAAATATAATATTAAAAACATTTTACAATAAATAAAATATTAAAAACATTATATTGAAAATAATATTAAATAATAAATGCTTTCTAATAAAATAACATTAACTTTATACTGAATATAATAAATTAATATCAAAAATAACATCTTGATATTGAATATAATTTAAAAAAAACTTTATTAAATATAATATTAAAAACAAATACTTTAATAGAATTTTTAAAAATTGTGTTGAATCTAATATTACATAAAACCTTTATATTAAATATAAAAAACATTACCGCTTGTCCCAACTTACCTCTACTCAAGCTTTTAAACAAGCTCATTTCCCTTTTTCTTTGAACTTAATGTTAATGCAGGTGTCTTACCTTTACTGAGGGTTCCGGAGACAAGCCTCCGAAGGGACTGAATGAGCTTTAGCACCCCCTGTCTGCAGCGGCTGGTACAGCCAGCCATGATGAGAGAGAATCCGAGGGTGCACAGACAGCCCCTACAACAGCCTAAAGACAGCACAGAGCTGCTTTCACCAGGTGCTCACAGACGAGGCGTACGTCCCATATGAGCCTCTCTGTGGACTCCAGAGTGCTTCTCACGTCACAGTCTCGCACGTTTAGTCCCACAAGAGCTGCAGTTTAACAAATGGGTACCAAGTCCAAGAATGAGATGACCAGGATGCCCTCCGTCCAGATGACACACACACACACACACCTTTTGCCCTCTCCCCACACACTCTCACTCACACAAACACACACAAGACGCTCACAAAGTGCCTGAACCTGTTTTCCTCTGCCTCTGTGCCAACTGTTTGAAGTATAAAAGGAGAGTTGCTGAAACAGCCGACTGCTGCTGTACGAAAGTTAGAGAAGGAAAAGTTGGTGAGCGCTGCAGGCTCAAAGCTCAGAGACCGACCTGATGAATTATTAAGCGGATGGCAAGAGCCCGATGCTGCGCTACAAGGACTATGAAGTGCTCGGAGGAAGTTGAGTGTCCATGGAGACAAAAGAGTGGCTTTCCTTTTCCTTCACGATGCTTCTCCTGGTTACGCCTCTGTCTCTCTCTTCCTCTAGTTGTATGTGTGTTTGTGCGTGTGTGAGTGTGTGGTGTGTGTTGTGGCGAGAAGTCGGTGGTCTGCTGCGGTGTTTCTGACTGCTCTGTGCTGCTGGACAGATCCCTGCTGCATAAAAGAGGAGACTACTGCGCTCTCTCTCTCTCTCTCTCCCCCTCTCTCAGGAAGCATTTCTTGCACATCTCTCTCACTCTTGCTTTGTCATAGCTAAGCTAAAATTATAGTAGAATAGATTCTATTCTACTCTATTCTGTTCTAATCTATTCTACCAGATTCTATGAAAGTTTCTATTCTATTTATTGTATGACATTATAAAATATTCTACTATATTAAAGATAATATTTCTATTAATATTCTATTCTATCCTTTTGCTCTATTCTACCAGATTATATTCTATTAAAGTTTCTATTCTATTCTGTCCTGTTCTGTTCAAGATTGTATTCTATTAAATCTGTATTATTTTGCTGTATTATAACAGGTTATATTGAAGTTTCTGTCCCATTGTATTCTAACTTTCATTATATTCTACTCTATTCTGTTAAAGATTATATTTCATTAAAACTTTTTTTCCATTCTATTCTGCTTGTCTATTATATTAAAGTTTCTATTCTATTCATGTTTGATTAAATTTAGTAAATACTCTATTTTATTCTGCTTTAATTGTCTAGATTCTATTCTATTAAAGTTTCAATATTCTATTGAATTCTACTTTATAACATTCCATTATATTCTATAACTTTCGATTATATTATACTATATCCACCTTATTTTGCAATGTTAAAGTAAAATATTTTGTACAGCTAAAATATTCTATTCTGCTTCTATTCTATATTTTTGACCCAAAAAGCCTCTTAAGAGAAAATTTACATTTCACAAAAACATTTCACCTTCCTAGAGACTTGTAATAGTGGTCAGTTTTTCCAAAAATAATTAATGTGACAAATGTAAATAAACATATATATTCTTAATGTAAGAATATCAATGCCATATTGCTAGGCAAAATATTGTTTGTTTGAAATTTCATTGTTCCCAACCCTAAATTCCCATGCACAACCCTCTCCAACCTCCCGCCATCATTTGTCATTCTTGCCCTGGCTGAGGGGAACCCAAAATAGTCAGACAGAATACGAGGAAAGTGAGAGAGAAAGAGGGAAGAGGTAATGAGAAGTGACAGCTCTGATAGATGGCAGGATGATGTCGGAGGAACGAGACAGATAAAGTTAAAAGGAAATATGAAGGAAAGATGCAATGCAAAGAGATATGGGAAGATCTGGATGATCCACTGTTTCTTTATTCTCCAGAGAAAAAGACCCTGCTAATATCACATGTCTCCACAAGGGTTTCAGAAGAGATTTCAACAATGTCTCAAACTGTGCTCATATGTGCCAAGATACCAAAGTCTGCATTCAAAGTGATCTCAATATGAACTTTTTTCATGTCCAAACTATGTGCAATGAAATCCACATTATTTGTATCTTTATACTATACAGTATGTCAATAATTGTTATTTTTGATTTCCCCTAATGACACATCTGAAACAACGTTGATACCTGAGAGCTCCTTGGAAACAATAACCTTTATGCAGTAAAATTTACTGATTTACTCATTTTTTAATGTCACTCTAAATATAACAGTAACGTGATAATTGACTACTTGTTTCTTTGTTTGAAATATTTCTTTCAGTGGGAGGTTTGTAATGGTTAGGTTTAGCATGTCCCCAGAGCAGATGCTTCTTATTCTATTAGACATGCTCAGAAAAGCCCTTTTATGTCCTGTGTTGCATATTGAAATATTTTTGGACTATGTGGGTGGAAGGTGCAAAGTGGATAGAGAGCAAGCAAGACAGAGTGAGAGTTTTGTATTTATTGATTAGGAGATTTACATAACCAAAATAATAGAATTTAGACTTCTGTCTCCAGTTTTTCTTTTATAGTTCAGTTCTGCTTCTGCCAGATTCTGAATCTTTTATGTACACGAATGAAGCTAAAATAAGTTATTCTTGTGCCTAAAACCATGAAGAAAAATATTTTCTCATATAATTATGAAGTAACATGTCCATACTGTGCAGTAAAATTTCAGTGGTGCAACAGTCATCTGTAAAGCATTTCAGATTGCTTGTGTTTGTGCGGTTTATGTTGTAAGAGAGCAGCAGGATTCACTCAAAGCAGGAGTATCAGCTCACAACAGCTGCAGTGAGGTTCAGTCCAACAGAGATGTGCTTCAGTTCTGCAGGTCTAACACCCCTATTTCTGCAAGCTGCTGGATGCATCTCTCTGTGATACATTTGAAGAGGCACAAAATGATATATTCAGAAAAAGCATATATTACACATAAATATATGTGTTCTTGGATAAGTGCTTCATAATACAAATTTATTCTTAACTCTTACATTAACTCATATGCCTAGTTATGTCATGAAACTCTAGATGGCACATGGTGATGGGTCCCTAATGCAAGGTGGTGATATTTACAGCGTTAACTACTTGGCACAAGCTGATTGGTTCATGTTGCATCTGCAGCCAATGAGCTTGCTGCTTAACATTTACATGGCTGGTTAGCATTCACTATAACAGTTTCCCTGGCTCCAACTGTATAGATCTGCTATGGGTAATTGATATATGCTATTTGTGCAGCAGCAGTATGTCTTACATACTCTCAGCAGAGTACCGTATGTATTGGCAGTAGCAAGTTCCTGTACTTGCTCTGCAGCCGCAGCATCAATAATAGACAGCAGCAGCAATTATATACAACAACAGCAATAATCAACACTCGCAAAGTTTGGTGTCAATATGTCAAAGCATTGCAGAGATACAGCCTCAAGAGGCATTTTGGCATCAAGCCTCAAATTTGTTGCTGTGGTATACGAAAACAGTTTAGTCTATCAATAACATAAAAAATGACCCATGGGCAACTTTGTTTTGATTTTTTTGCCACTTCCTATCAAAATTGTGTCATTTGGACTCAAACATTTAGTTAAACTATGGTTCCGTGTTTCCTACAGTGGTTTCATCTCGATCGGAAACACAGTTTTGAAGATATTTGCAAAGGTTTTTTAAGCGCTAAATCACCACATTGCACAAACCATAAGGCGAAACCTAACATTTTGGTATTGTTGGACTCTGCAAAGATTCAGGAGTCTAAGGAGGTGACTCCCGTGAAAATTTGTCAACCACATCCAAAGTTATAAGGATGTAAATAATTTTTTTTCTCCACTAGGTGGCACTGGTCTGAAACTTCTCAGGCCCCTTCAGGGCATCGTGCTGATGACCCATACCAAAGACTATAGAATAACACAAGACATGTCACTCGTATTGTTTTGAATGGGAGAAAGTATAACGCGCAATATGGCGGAATAAGTCCCGCCTTCAAAATAAGAGCCAATCGTCGACTGGTAAAGTCATTGCGTCACTGCAGCGGCCGTTAGAAGCACCGGTTTCTATAGAAACAGTCAGACGCACACCTCCGAAACGAGGCACAAGAGACGCGCATTTAGGTCTGCGCATGCACATTAGCTTGATCCAGCCTAAAAAATACATTTTTTTTTTGTCATGATTCGAGCGTTTGGAAAAAAAATTTATGAGACAGTTGTTGTCAGATTTCATTGGTGATTTCAAATATGAAATTTAATTGAAAGCTTGGCAAACAGCTTTGGAGAATTTGATGTTTCCCCATTCAAAGAGACAGGAGTTGCATGCCCGAGAGGCATTTCAAAGATGGCCGCCAAGTGAAATGACCTGTCTTAAAGGGACTTTGCCCATACTGAGTTTCATAACAATATGCTAATGGTTTCATAAAATACAGCATTTCAGCATAAAATTCAAAACGGCCGACGTCCAAAATGGCTGATATTGGAAAATTGGATATCATTTGACTCGGCATGTCGCCCTTAATCTAACGAGACCACATGGACAAACCCATCAGAAGTTATCAAAAATAGCTATTTTTTGTATCTCCGGACCAGTAGGTGGCGCTGTGCCGAAACGCTGCTTGTTGCCTCAGCTCATGCTTGTGATGAAATTTGTTTGTGCGTTTTTCTAAAACAGTTTGAGAAATCAACTTGAATTTTGTCGCCATGGTCTTAAGATGATCTGGTTCAATTTTCGTGAAAATCGAAGCAACGGCCTAGGAGGAGTTCGAAAAAGTAGGTTTTTTGGAAAAATCAATGTCATATGGTGCATTCAAATCGTCTTGAGCCAAGGAATTAGAGGAAAAATTATTTTAGTCCTAGCCCTTATGGTTCAAAAGTTATTTGCATAAACATAACTGAAAATTTGGACAGGTGGTGGCGCTAGAGGGATTGAGATAGAGACTCCAAATTTGCTATGTACACTGTTCGGACTGGCCTCTAACTGTGTGCCAAATTTCAACTTTCCTGCAAACGGATCTATGGGCTGCCATAGATTTCAAGTGCGGAAACGGAAGAATAATAAGAACGCCAACGGATACTAAAGGTGCCTACGCACCTTCAGAGCTTGGCCCCTAATAACAACAATTATTACTATATTCATATATATTAATGCATATTAGAAAAGATAGATAGATGGATAGATAGATAGACAGACAGACTCATCGGTTGACCTCTAATGTTTATATACTTTAGAAAGTGGCTCCTAAAATGTCAAGCACACAGAGATTCCTCAATGATGGATTGGATACAGCCTACGATCCTCCAGTGTGCCCATTAAAAAAAAATGCCATCCCTTCCCAATCTATCCCACAAAGTCTGTGCTCCTCAAAAATGTCTAAATGTTCTTTGACACACACAGACTCACACCAGAAACTCAGTTGCCATTACATCACACTGTCTGAGAGCACCCATCTCAGGCTATTTTTACTGCTAACCATTTAATGAAGCTGCCACGACTCACATTTACACACAAACACACAGTGATAAACGCACATACGCTTAGGGCAGGAAACTGCACTCAGCACTGTTGAATTAACCTTCAGACTCCTCTTTAGCTCCCTTGCACCTGTTCTATCCCACTGCACTGAACGACACAGTCTTCTAGACTTCTTAGAGCACACTTTAGTGTGAAAATATAATTAAAGAACTGAATCTATTATAACTGAACTTTTTAAAATACTTGGTTCATGCAATAATCTAATGATGATGATTATGAGTTTGTAAGAGTATGCTTACACATATCATGTATGAGTCAGGACTGCAGAATTTTTTTGCTGTGTTCCATTTTAGATACAAGCAGTAGGTACAATAAAACACATGAGACTACAGATTGTTTATTTTGAGAAATAAAAGATTGAAAGAAGCAAATATAATAATAATAATAATAATAATAATAATAATAAATTATATAATTATTACATTTCATATATATACCATTGCCCAACTACCTTACCTGCCCAGCTGAAGAGTATTTGTTTGCTTGCTCTCAATGGACAGACTTTCAGTTACTGTCAGACTGTACTGTGTGACTGACTCATTCACATTCAGTTTCAGCTTGAATACACACCTCTTCAAACACTTTACCAGCACTCTTCTTACTCACCTGTAATATCTGAACTGTAATCTTCAAAACTACTTATTTTAATTCATAATCCAAAGCCAATTTAGACTACTTGACTCCTACAATAGTATCTGCTATTTGTATTTTGAGTTTAATACTTTGCACAGTGTGATCTTTATTTATTTATTTTTATGAGTGTATATATATAAGCAGCAGTCACTGCGCCATCCCAGTGACAATTCTTCCGGCATCCCTCCTCCTCCCCATCTCCTTCTCTATTTCTCTTATTCTTCCCAACCGGCAACCTCCCCCCGTTTCTCTTGAAACCAATACAGAAGTGACTTAAACTGCAATTCATCGACTGGCCGCTAGGGACAGAATCCAAAAGACAGCAGAATCTCATTGAGCCCCATGTTAAAATGCCCAACTTTACAGCAGAAAAAAACATGTTTACAGCCTGGTACAAATTGTGGTTTTGATCAATATAGCTAATTTTGCCCTTCATGACAACTGTGAAGGAGGTTATTTATTATAATATAAATTATAATATAAATTATATTAAGCCTTAAAGTTCTGCATAATTAAGGGCGCGGCCACTTGAGTGACAGGTGGATTGCCGCTGCTGTCACCACTAACTGTTTGTCTGCTGCCATCACGTCACCTCAGCTCCACCCACGTCCTGCCTTTCTGCCCATTTTTTGTTATCCGGGAGTGATACGCAGCGACGCGCTGCCAAGATGTCAGCGCTCTTCAGAAACCTATGGGTGACGTCACGGACACTTCGCCCATATTTTTTTACAGTCTATGATTCTTCCTCTGCACAGTGCTGTTGTGCTGTTATAAGAGGTTTTATTCATGTTACATGTAGTTGCTGTAGTAATAACTATAAATTATGTATAATTACATGCAATTAACTCTAAACCAAACCCTCATCCTAACCCCAACTCTATAGTAAGTACATGTAGTACATGTACTTACATTAATTATTATTATTCAGTACTTAAATCTATAATTACACTGTAATACTGACACCTTAAAATAAAGCGTAACCTAATATAAACAAATTAATTCATAAAAATATGTTAACACTTTGTTTTGATAGTCCACTTTAGACATTCTACTAACTATAAGTAACTTGAAAACTTTGAAAAACAAGAGAGAAAAAAAAGAACTGTGGGTCTTTTTGCCTCGCTGACATCTTCTGTTTACCAATGGCTTCTAACTTCGGTTAGTTTATGGGAGAGAGAATGAGAGAGAACGTTAATGATCTAGAGAGAGTTAATATGATAAAATGAGGTAGTGGTATGACATAAATGTAGAGTAATTTATGAAGAGAGATAATAATACATTAGGATATAATGATATAAAGCAAGACTAATTTGCACTCACAAGCCAAAATTATAAAGCTATATATGACACCTAATGGATAACACCACACTACCCCTCCGCTATCCTGCTACACCTGTGTAAAGTAAGATACCACAGCCTCTATTTAGTGCATAAATGTGATAATGGACAGAGCATGTGTGATTTGTGCATTTGATAGGTGACAGATAGCAGGTGTCAGACAGTTGTGGCACCAAATCTCAAAAGTGAACTGGAGGCAGGTTTCAAACTGACAGAAAGATACACACCTGCGAAAGCTTACAGAGCAAAGAATCCATATCAGCTGCGAACGCTATATGGTTCAAATGGGTTAGTTTAGAACCACTGCTATGATATATTTCTTTTTACTCATTTACTGTACATATACAAATGATCTCACCACTTTTCGGATTTTGTTGAGACAACCCTCCTCCAATCCGACACTTTCGTTGGAGCGCCAATGCATGAATACTTTTAAATAAACAGACTCATGTTAGGCCTATGTGGCGAACGGGAAAGGAAGGAAGCAAATAAAAAAGCATAAGGAGGGAAAGCTGTGATTTCCACCGCAATCAATATGTTTGGCACAATACAGCGAAGAAAAATAGCTTGTTTTGTGTTTTCTTTTTTAAAGAACATTCACATGTTTGTGACTAACCGGTGAGTAGGTGGTGCTTCTGGGCGTTTACACTACAACTGTGATGTGGTAACACATGTTTCTGAGTACCTTCATATGTGGTTTCAGCGATATGGTCACAAAACGATTTAGACTCTGTTTTAAGTCGAGGCCATTCACAAAATCGAACTAAACTGTACTTAAGTTTCAGGTTGATGATGCAAGACGCATATCCGAAGTAGCACGCATTCTCCTTGCACAGCACCGAATGAGCCAATAAGCATGTCTCAACGGGTTATTGAGCCAAAGAACCAGTTCGAAATGAACTTATAAAAGGGAAGCGACTCAAAAAGAACTAATGAGCCGGTTCTAAGTGTTGATGTTTTCAGAGGACAACCTTGTCGCTGAAAAGCTGACTTTCAACTCAGTCTGTAGGTTTGATTAGTTTATTTCGAACCGATTCTTTGGTAAACAGGGTTGTTCCAACGTGGTCCATGGTGGCCCATGAAGGCATGTTCACAATCAACCATATCAACCATCTTTAGGGTATAGTTAGTTTGAGGTATGGTTACCCCATCAAAAACAGTGTGGGGTTGTGATTCAGGATGCATATATGTGAAGAAGACAAGCAATACATGAAGAAGCTTCCAGCTTCTCATGGACTCAATGGCTCACAAAACACTGTGATTTGGGAGGGTAATGGCAATGCAGCAATGTATCCACTTTCTCCTTGTGTTCTGGATGGAAACAGCGTTAAACCTAATGTCACCTGAAGTAAAAATAGACACTGTCTTCTAGACCCTGACTCGCATGCATGCCCCTGAATGAAACCATGTGATGCTGCTCCCCCCCTCCCATTCCGCTCCCTCTCTCCTCCGTTTTATGTATTTTTTGTTTATACACAATATAAACAATTCTAAGAAACATACAATCCACTGTGCAGGCTTTTTCTGCCACCAGGCTATTTTGTGCTTGTTTCACTCATATTCACACATTTAGATAATTGTTTTCTTTGTGTTCCCTAGGGGAAAGAATGTGTTCTTTAATCATGCTGCTTCACTTCAGCGCTCTGACCATCCATGTCCAGGAGAAATCCCTCCAGGCTCTTTCTGTCATCATAATCTTGCTTATCTTGAATGTTTTTTCCTGGCTGCTGGTCTCATGTGATTGGCCATGTTCTGGTGTTTTAAACTTTGGGGGTTCTTTTGAGACATAAGGTCTGTTTTGCATTACACTCTTAAAAATAAAGGTTCCAAAAAGAGGTTTCTGCAGCAATGCCATAGTAGATGCATTTTGGATTCCCCAAAGAACGTTTCAGTGAACAATTCTTAAAAGAACAATTTTTTGTGTAAAGAACATTTTAAAAATATGAAGAACCTTATTTCCACTACAAAGAAACTGTTGTGCAGTGGAAAGGTTCCATGGATGTTAAAGGTTCTTTGTGGAACCATTGATGCCAAAAATAACTTTTATTTTTAAGAGTTTGCTGAATGAATGAATAAAGTAGGCCTTCAGTCTAGCTTCCTTCACCTTTTGCAGTGAAATCAGGCTGTGCTAAATAAGAACTTTTATTTATTATAATTTTATAATGCTTCCATTTTATTGTATCACGGTCATTCTTGTAAAATATATTGAGAGCATTTGTGGAACTAGTGGTTTTTGTTACCTCAATATTGCAGTAGGAGTGCTCCTTGAGACTCCTTGATGATTGGACCTTCCTGTCATGTGACCCCTTACATCAGCACATTTCAGCTGCCCTGAACAGAAACGGTGAATTAATCAAAGTTTCGCCCTTGTGAGCAAAATAGAGCACAGTTTTACGATCATTAAATATGAAAGACTAAGAGTAAGCAATGAAGATGCTGGCATAAGGAAATTTACATGGAAATCAATGCTGTGAGGTTCAAGAGCAGGGGGATCCAAGAGAGAGATTTCTAAGTGTTTGGGTTAAAGTTAGTGCACAAACACTAACACTCAAATGCACATCATAGTTATGTAACCAAAGGAGACAGACCGCTTTTAGACTACAGTGTTTCATACCTCACTGGGCTAAGGACATTTTCAGTAACTCACGCTCTTTTTCTCTGCGTCTATAGTGCTTCTTGTTGTAATATTTGGTTATGACTGTCATAACTCATCTTCTGAAAGAGAAAAAGTGATCCACACAGTACTATTAGTGTCCATGAACAACGCACTCACATACACACACACACACCAACAAATCCATGTCCAAAGCTCTCCAGGGGGTAACAGCCACAAAAGTCGGAATATTTTATTGCGCATTTATTTGAAAGAGAAAAATAAATAGAAAACCATTTACTCCTAATCCAGTCTAGAGATTCAAGGTATACTTTATCCAAATATGAAAATTCTGTCATCATTTAGTCATGGCTTTCTAAATCTGTATGACTTTCTTTTTTCCTGGCTGCTCTTTTCAGTGTAATGAAAGTTAATGAGGATCTTTTTTTATGTTCCACAGAAGAACGAAAGTCATACAGTTTTGGAATGAAATGATTGTAATATTGACAGAATTTTCATCTTTGGGTAAAACTATGCCTTTAAGTTGAGGACAAAATCATTCTTTTGTACCAAATATTTTCAATTAATTGGTTGGCCTGAATCTTGCTCACTGGCTCAGTTTAGGGTACAAGTCATATGGACTATTTTTATAACACTTGTAGTTCTTTTGAGTATTTTTTTGAAGCTTAAAAGCTCCAGTCCACATTCATTGCGATTGCATTAAAAAGAGCAACCAGCATAACTATTTGCTTTGTGTTCTACAGAAGAAAGAAACTCATACAGGGTTTGGAATGCTATTAGGGTGAGTAAATGCAGATTTCTTTTAATATTTTGAAGTCATCCTTGCAGAGGTCAGCTTTGATAATCCACGTGTTACCAAAGCTCCATATCTTAACTGATCCTGGAAGCTGAGCTGAAAAAAAAATCCTCACAGTCCTACTAATGTCATTAGTCCCTAAAACCAGAGCAGAAATAATGTACTGTCCTCAAGAAAATTTAACGGACTTCTCCTTCGATCTCTGTAACAACACTGCATACAAAATCAATGAAGCATAGTCGATCTTCTCTCTCTCTCTCTCTCTCTGTGTTTTTGCTTCAGTTTCAAGGGATGATCTGTGTTATATACAGATGGAAAGATTGTAGAGGGGGAGCTTAATTGAATATTTCATGAAGAATGGTCAAAGGGGTACATGCGTTGCATGCTTAGTGTTGTGAATCTGCATGTGTATGTGGTTTATATTTTACTAGTCTGGTGTGTGATCTATAGAAAGGCTTTGTCAACATTAATTCTATAATCTTGTCTCAGTAGGCCTATGTTTAAAAAAAAATCTAGAAATGCATATATTCCTATATATTGTACACAACTGCACATTTTAGCCGCACTTGCACTGTTTGTGAATTCCACGCTCCATGCTTCTTTCTGTGTGTGAAGAGAAGTAATTGGTGAAGCCTTGTGTTGGGCTGGGACTCAATGCTGTCAGTAATAATCATTTATTTAGGTCCCTGCTTGCACATGAAGAAGTACTATTCCAGCCCTGACACAGACGCTGCCCTCATTCCCTGTCCCTCATATCTATACAGGTAGGTGAATAAAGGCTAATGATGTTAAAGAGCTGTTATTGAACTTAAACTGTAAAAGGTGACAGGAGATCTAACAACTAATAACAGCCCAAACCTCAGGAGGTACACCTTGTAATAAAAGTTTGCATGTACTTTAATGTGATTGGATGAATGGTAATTACAAGATTTATGCATTCAGGTCTAATTACAGAAGAGAGAGAAGAGGCTTAAACTTTTAAACCTGCTCCATTTGACCATGAGAGGAAAGCCCTGAGGTACTCAGAAACGAATGAGAGGCCAAAAAGTGTATCTTAAAAGCTTACATATATATTTTCAAAAAGACTGTAGATAGATATCAAAGAAATGGCAAATGGCATTTAATCATGTTATTTATTACATTTTGATGGTTACAAATTAGTGTTAAAGCATTCTAGTGCACTTAGGTAAAACACGTAGGCTACTTCTGGTGTTTTTGGTGAGAAAAAGTTTTGTCTCGTTTAGGCGTGCACAGCATTTAATATCAGTATAAATCAATATGCTGTTATAAAATACATATTGTAAAGGAGATAAAATACTTTGAGTTTTCCCTGTTAAAAGCCAGCCACCTCGTCTGCACCACTCCGCGATTTAAAGAAAATGTCTATGAGAAAAGTTTAGGCACATGCGCACACACACAGCACATGAATATCATTATATGATGTTATAAAATACATATCGTAAATCGGATAAAACACTTACTTTGTGTTTTCCGTGCTCGTATGCACCTCATCGCGAGTCAAAGAAAATGGCGTCTGTGGAAAAGGCCCGCACAGCACGTAAATGTCCCGGATGTAACTAATTCCACTCATTGGCTGTGTCCGAAATCGCCCCCTATACCCTTAAATAGGGCACTATTTGAGGGGACAGCCATTTGTAGTGGTGTCCGAAACCATAGTGGACGATTTTCAGTGACCTCATTCAATCCCACAATGTACAGCAATAACGAGTGTACAACCGATGCACGCTCAACCGCTAGAGAATACAAATAAAGCAGTGTGAGAGTCGCGCGCTGAATGAATTCCCGCGTCTCGCCAGGAGATGGCGCCCGCAGCTGAATCAATCATCCATTCATTTTCCAAACCGCACTGGTCCATCATTATCATACAGGTATAAATTCCTTTTTAATTGATCATTAAATCGTTTAAAAGGTTTGAACATGCTAGTTCAACATAAATATGCATTACTACTGGAGCTGCCAGTTTGCTACATTTCAAAAGATTATTAAACAGCACAGCAGCACAAACTATGCGAAATCGGCAGCCCTTCCGGCGCACTCAGTGTCCGAATTCACGCACTCGTTTAATTTACTCCTTCAAGTGGACTATATTAGTGGAGTAACGTAGGGAACAGTGAATGAGTGTATAGGGGGCGATTTCGAACATAGCAACAGTGTTGATGGGGTTGGGTGCTGTTTACACTAGCCTAATCCATTGAAATTCAACACCAGAACTTTAACTCTTTACTCTAAGAGTCCTTAAAGGGTTAGTTCACCCAAAAATGAAAATTCTGTCATTTATTACTCACGCTCATGCCGTTCCACACCCGTAAGACCTTCGTTAATCTTCGGAACGCAAATTGAGATATTTTGGTTTAAATCCGATGGCTCCGTGAGGCCTATATAGGGAGCAATGACATTTCCTCTCTCAAGATCCATAAAGGTACTAAAAACATATTAAAATCAGTTCATGTGAGTACAGTGGTTCAATAGTAATATTATAAAGCGACGAGAATATTTTTGGTGCGCCAAAAAAAAAAAAAAAAAAAAAAAAAAAAAATAACGAATTATTTAGTGATGGCCGATTTCAAAACACAAAACATAATGAATCAGCGTGTCGAATCCGCAGTTCGGAGCGCCAAAGTCACGTGATTTCAGCAGTTTGGCACGCGATCCGAATCATGATTCGACACGCTGATTCATAACGCTCCGAATCTTCCTGAAGCAGTGTTTTGAAATCGGCCATCACTAAATAAGTCGTTATTTTTTATTATTATTATTTTATTTTATTTATTTTCTGGCGCACCAAAAATATTCTCGTCGCTTTATAATATTAATATTGAACCACTGTACTCACATGAACTTATTTAAATATGTTTTTAGTACATTAATGGATCTTGAGAGAGGAAATGTCATTGCTCCCTATGTAGGCCTCACGGAGCCATCGGATTTAAACAAAAATGTCTTAATTTGTGTTCCAAAGATCAACGAAGGTCTTACGGGTGTAAAACGGCACGAGGGTGAGTAATTAATGACAGAATTTTCATTTTTGGGTGAACTAACCCTTTAACACCAGGATTTTAACTTTGGCAATCTTGCTGTGTGGTCGTTACGTGGAAATACTATTTTAAAAACTAATTTGGATGAGTTGTGACTAATGTATCAGTTTTAATGCTGATGTCCATGAATTAGTTTGTTATAAGGCTATACTGCCATCTATTGGTTGTAGAGTAGCCTACTGTTAACGCGCACATGGTTAATTCACACAATCCAACACGAAATGATAAATAAGCGCCATTGTGAGTCATCAACACTATGTACAGTAGGCCTATTTATAGCTGCAGTGTTTATAGGAAGTTAACCAATCGTACAATTTTGGGTGTTAAAAAAACAGGCCACACTCAGTTTCACAATAAATTGACTCATAAACGAAGGTGAAAGTAAGCAGGAGGGCGTGATTCAAATATCAGGTCATTTCCTCATTAAACAGAAGGATCACAATGGACAAATATTATCCCAGTATTATAGAGGGAGACTGGGTGCCTGAACATGCTAAAAGTGTAAAATAAATTAAAAAAAAATAAAAAAAGCTTCAGATTCCCTTTCAGATTAAGATTAAATCTAATGGAGGAGACTGCGTAATGCAATCTATAATGACAAGAGCGACTCTGTTACGATTCTGTTCAAATCACCTTAATGTGCAATTTTAGCTCTACACATCCCTTTAGACTGCATCAAATCATCTGGATCAAATATAGGCTACGTGTGACTTTTTAGTGGTTAGGTTATCTTACTGTTACAGCTGATGTACTTAAAACACTCAAATTAAAATTTAAAGATGGATTAGGTAGTTACCTAATTGATTTAAAATGATCTTGAATTGCTTGTATTAGGTTAATTGTAGGGGGACTTAAACATGTCACTTTTACTTTTCCTTAAGATCAAAGTGTCCTGCAAACTGAGTTGGATGAGAGACAAGTGCTGTGGTCCCGGAGAACCTTCAGATGATGTTAATCATGATGACAAGCTAACTGGGATGTGTTGTGACTAATGTCTCAGTTTTAAAGTGACCATAAATCAGTGACTTCAGCGTTTTCAGACAGTCAGAATAAGGTTATACTGCCATCTGTTGGTTGTAAGGTACTGTTACACAAACTGATAAATAGCCTAAGCATTATTTTGAGTCATTGTACAAACACAAATGCACAGTATTTAGCTGCTGTGTATATAGGTAGTTATACTACTGGGCTGTTGAATGCTTGATTTTGATTGGTTGATGAACATTTTGAGGTGTGCAATTATTTTCCAGTAAACGCATGGCTAAAGTAGTTCCAGGCAGGTCTTGATCGCATTACAATTCCATATCACTTCTCCAAGTTATTTCAAAGGTCCTTACAGCCTACAACAGCAAAAGAACCTATATATATGTGTGTGTCTTTGTGGGTTATACTGTGCCCTCCATTAATATTGGCACCGTTGGTAAATATGAGCAAAGGCGGCTGTAAAAATCTGCACTGTTTATCCTTTTGATCTTTCATTCCAAAAATTCACAAAATTCTAACCTTTCATTGAAGTAAAACAATTGAAAGTGTGAAAGTGTGTTTGTGTGTGTGTGTTGATTTCATTATGAAATAGATGTTTTGCTTCTTCTATAACACCTTATGAGTTTGGAGAACACCTGACAAGAGATTAGAGACCATTCTTCCATACAAAATCTCTCCAGATCCTTCAGATTCCCAGCTTCATGTTGGTGCTTCTTCTCTTCAGTTCACTCCACTCATTTTCTATAGGGTTCAGGTCAGGGAACTAGGACAACCATGGCAGAAGCTTCATTTTGTGCTCAGTGACACATTTTTGTGTTGATTTAGATGTTTGTTTTGTATCATTGTCCTGATGGAAGATCCAACCATGGCCCATTATTAGATTTCTGGCAAAAGTGGTGAGGTTTTGATTATCTGTTGGTATTTTCTAGAATCCATGATACCATCTGAACAAGATGCTGCACACATGAACCTTACACACAGGGTACTTTTTTATCCCTGTTTGCACCAAACCCATCTGGTGGGTTTGCTGCTAAAAATCTCTTTGTTTTTTTTTTATATATATATTTTTTTAATTTCATCTGATCATAGAACCAGGTCCCTTTTGAAGTTCCAGTCGTGTCTGACAACTGAATATGCTGGAGTTTGTTTTTAGATGAGCATGGGGGATTTTTCTTGAAACCCTTCCAAACAACCTGTGGTGATGTAGGTGCTGTTTGATAATTTTTTAAAGACTTTCTGACCCCAAGACTCAACTAATCTCTGCAGTTCTCCAGCTGTGATCCTTAGAGATCCTTTGGCCACTCAAACTTTCCTCCTCACTGTGCATTAGGACAATATAGACACATCCTCTTCCAGGCAGATTTGTAACATCCTTAGTTGATTGAAACTTCTTAATTATTGCCCTGATGGTGAAAATGGGGATTTTCAATGCTATTTTCTTACAGCCGGTTTCTATTTTGTGAAGCTCAACAATCTTTTTCTGCACATCATAACTATATTCTTTGGTTTTACTCATTGTGATGAATGATGAAGGGAATTTGGCCTTTGTGTTTACACATATTTGTACTCCTGATGGACAATTTCATGCTCCTAGTCACCCTGGTGTGCTAAAAAAAAAAAAAAAAAAACATAAATATGAATGGGAATATACTTAAGAGATATTTTACTCATAAGAATTTCTAGG
Source organism: Ctenopharyngodon idella (assembly GCF_019924925.1). NCBI lineage: Eukaryota > Metazoa > Chordata > Actinopteri > Cypriniformes > Xenocyprididae > Ctenopharyngodon > Ctenopharyngodon idella. The sequence continues at coordinate 33,621,531 of NC_067229.1, read as the reverse complement.
GGTGCCAATAATTGTTGCCAACATGCCTTAGAGAAAAACACATTTATTTCATAGTGTGAGTTTCCCCCACTTTCAATTGGTTTACTTCAATGGAAGTATATATATATATATATATATATATATATATATACAGTTGCAAGAAAAAGTATGTGAACCACTTGCAGAATCTGTGAAAATGTGCAAAATTTTAACAAAATAAGAGAGATCATACAAAATCCATGTTATTTTTTATTTAGTACTGTCCTGAGTAAGATATTTTACATAAAAGATGTTTACATATAATCCATAAGACAAAAAAATAGCTGAATTTATTCAAATGACCCAGTTCAAAAGTTTGTGAACCATTGATTCTTAATACTGTGTGTGGTTACCTGGATGATCGACGACTGTTTGTTTGTTGTGTGATGGTTGTTCATGACTCCCTTGTTTATTCTGAGCAGTTAAACTGAGCTCTGTTCTTCAGAAAAAATCTCCAGGTCCCAGAAATTCTTCAGTTTTCCACCATCTTTTGCATATTTGAACCCTTTACAACAGTGACTGAATGATTTTGAGATCCATCTTTTCACATGGACAACTGAGGGACTCAAACACAACTATTAAAAAAGGTTCAAACATTCACTGATGCTTCAGAAGGAAACACGATGCATTAAGATTCGTGGGGTGAAAACTTTTGAACAGGATGAAGAGGTCCAAATTTTTCTTATTTCGCTTGAATATCATTTTTTTTTTTTCATTTAGTACTGCCCTTCGGAAGCAACAGAAGATACTTGTATGTTTCCGGAAGACAAATTAAATACAATTTACCTTGATCTTCAAATTCCAAATGTTTTCACCCCCCGTCTATTAATGCATCATGTTTTTTTCTGGAGTATCAGTGAATGTTTGAACCTTTTTTAAAAGTTGTGTTTGAGTCCCTCAGATGTCCTCAGTGTGAAAAGACGGATCTCAAAATCATTCAGTCACTGCTGTAAAGGGTTCAAATATGCAAAAAAATTGCTGGAAAACTGAAGAATCTGCAGGACCTGGAGATTTTTTCTGAAGAACAGAGCTCAGTTTAACTGCTCAGGATAAACAAGGGACTCATGAACAAACATCACAAAACAAAAAAATAGTCATAGATCATCCAGGTAACCACACACAGTATTAAGAATCAATGGCTCACATACTTATGAATGGGGTTATTTTAATAAATTCAGCTATTTTTTTTTTTTTTTTTTTGTCTTGTGGATTATATGTAAACATCTTTTATGTAAAATATCTTACTCAGGACAGTACTAAATAAAAAATAACATGCATGTTGTATTATCTCCCTTATTTTGTTAAAATTATTAACATTTTCACAGATTCTGCAAGTGGTTCACATACGTTTTCTTGCAACTGTATATATATATTATACACACACACACACACACACTGTGTATATACAAACGCACACACAGTCTACACAGTCCTGTTAAAACAGCTGGTTTTTGTTATGTTAAAAATGATTCAAAGAAAGATTATATCAGAACGTATGCACATTTAATGCCACTGAAAACCAAAGTGACATTTCATAGAGAGAGAAGGAGAGAGAACAGAACAGTTTTTCCTTTGGGTTTTTCGCGTACATACGACAACGTTCAAAACGATCCGCGTTCACACGGATCCACACAGTGCCGTGTACTGTACACGCCCCCACAGTTTTACGGTAAATTATCTCAGAAACAAAAGTGAAAATAAGCAGGAGGGCGTGATCAACTATATAGCCTACACTGACTCTCAAGTCATTTCCTCAATAACCAGAAGGATCACGATGGACGAATATCCCATCATTGTAGAAGGAGACTGGGGGCCTGAACACACAAAAAGTGTGAAAAATAAACTTCATATTCACTTTCAGAGCAAGAAGAAATCCCAGGGAGGAGACTGCGTCGTGCAATATAATGACAAGAGCAACTCTGCTACGATTCTGTTCAAATCACCTTACGGTAAGTGCTAAACACAAAACGTCAGATGTTAAATTAACACGTTTTTACATATATTTATAAATAAACGCAATCGAGTTGTTAAGATATTATGTTATTAAACATATATACTAACTACTCTAACCATCACTGTCAATTAAAAAAGAAAGAAAGAAACCTCACTTTGAAAAATAATGGACCTCAGGCACAAAAAAAGAACTTCTGTTTGTGAGAGAGAAATGTATTGAAATGAAAAGTCTGATTGTTTGTGTTTAAGTCCGAGATGCCGTACTCTCCCAGGCAGAACACATTATTACTATTGACAGTAAGCAAATCAAGCTGAAAGTGTTCAAACCCAGCGATGTAGAGGAACAAGCAGACAACACTGGACAAAAGGTGCGTATAATATAATTGCGCAGTTATAGCTCTACACGTTTCTTTAGGCTGCATCAAGTTAATATATTTATGAACAATATGGTCTATCATAAAATTCGGAATCTTATTTTATGGTACAGACACGTTTTACAGTTTCTCTAGGAAGATGATTGTCATTTCTCTATATTGTTGAAAGAGGGAGAGAACAAATAACTTACTCAACTTGTTTACTTGTGTTCTCCATTTACGTAGGCTAGTCATAAATGCTTTATATTTTTGTGTTCAGACGCAGCAGGCATGTGGAAATCAGAAATCAAGTAAGTCAATCATCTGGACTTTGGTCTCCAGCTGCTTGTGATCTTTTATTGGATATTTTTACTGTTATTGCCCATGTATTTACTAACGCATTCCTTTTGGTAAAGACATCATTTAGGTAGCTACCTAATTCATACAAATTATATTTGTATTATTTTACTGTATAAAATTGCCTACATAGGGAGCCTTAAACTCCTACCATTTACAAGAGAAAAATGTGTTGTGATGTATCTGACCAAGCCTGATTGTTTGCGTTTAAGGCCAAGATGATGTTCTCTCCCAGAAGAAACATGTTATTACCACTGAGAGTCAGAAAGAGTTCAAATCCAGTGATGCAGAGAAACAGGCAGACAGCACTGGACAAAGAGTGAGTAGACTTATTTTATAATGCTAAATTAGGAACAACAGTGCTTTTCCAAACAAACCATGGACAAGTGGCAAGTGCAAACCAAACCCTTTAGATTGTATCAAGTCACTGTTATATATGGCCTATTAGAACATTAGTTATTAAAATGTTACTCTTTTATGGTTGAGATGTAGACACATTTTAGAAGATGGTTGTCATTTTTATGTAATGTCTCAAAAGGGTGGAGATGAAAGAACAAATAACTTGCCCTACTTGTTTAGTAGTGTTCTCCATTTACATATTCTAAATGTTTTACATTTGTGTGGTTTCAGATGGAGCAGGCAAGTGGATATCAGGAACCAAGTAAGTAATCATCTGGAAATTCGAATATGTGATCTTTTTAATTGATTAGGTTATCTTACTGTTATAGCTAATGTACATAAAACATTTTCATATTCAATTGTAAAGACATGAATTAGGTAGTTACCTAATTGGTATAAAATGATCCAGGTTAGGTTAATTGTAGGGGGACTTAAACAAGTGTCACTTTTAATTTTCCTGAAGATCAAAGTGTCCTACAAACTAATTTGGATGTGAAGAAGCCTCAAGAGTCAAGTGCTGTGGTCCTGGAGGACCTTCCAGATGATTTTAATCAAGATGTTTTGACTCTTTTGGTGGAGAACATCACCAGTCTTTCTGAAAATGACTTTGGCATGGAATTAATACCAGAATTAAGAAAAGCTGTTGTGACCTTTAAAAATCTCAGTGGTAAGTTATACTCATATAAAATATATTTACATTTATTGTTTACATAATAATATTTACATTTTCACATGACAATAAATATTATAACTTTGTTGTTAATACTTATTTTTAATGTATGCATAAAAAATGTGATATAATTTATAACACGGGGGGTCAAAAAAAATACAAAAAAAGTCACTAAAAACTTAATTTAGCTTAATCTTCATTTAGCTCTATAGAAATATACATCAGGCTAATTTTTTTGGACTAGGGAAGGAGTTCTTAGATCTGAAAGTTAGAATATGTTTATCTGGAAAAAGAAATTTTAATTTTAATTAGTTATGTCTGGTTATTGACCAAATCATTCTTTTGAACAGGTTCTTTTTATAGTGCACACAATGAACCAGTTCACCAAATCAGACTGAATCATTAGAAACAGTTGTGGCTGTTTGTAAACACTGATTTACTGAGATACTCAATGAAAATTCACTTTCTTACATGTCTGACAGTCACTACAAATCGAAATTAGCAAATATCTCGAAGTATATAATCCTATGATCCTATGATAAACACATTTTTATTCACATCTGCTTTCCATAAGCAAATGATGGTGTTTACACTGACACACATGCATACTTAAAACATTTTAACATGCTCATTACAGTAATTAATTACTTAATTACTAAGTTAAATACTAAGAAACAAGAAACACACTCCAAATACATTGCCAATCAAACAAAAAACATTTTTTTTCCACGAGTGTTGTCGCACGCCACTGGTATACCTGATGGTATTTCCCGACATGTACATACGCGCAGTATTGGAAGTTTCAGTTTTATCTCCGCTCCCATTTGACTTTCTTTTTGAGGGAAGAATGTGGATGAGTGGCTCTATCACACGTTGCCGAGGGAGCACTTGGGTGACAGGTCCTCGGGAAATAAGGTCAGAGGAACTTTGCTGCCGTACCATGGCTGCAGCAGGCGCAATGATATTATATTAATATCATTGCACCTGCTGCACTCATGGTACGGCAGCAAAGTTCCTTGATTATTACGCCGGAATGACAGTATAGTTCCTAACCATATCGCCCTAGAAAATCACAACTTTTAATTTTCCGTCGGTCTTAGTACACAATGTAACTACAGAAGAGTCAAGTTTTAAATAGGAAAAATATTGAAACTCTTTGGTCATTTTTTAACGAGATGCTAACGGTCTAATCAGATTCAATTAACTATGCTAAGCTATGCTAAAAGTGGTACCGCCAGACCCGGAGATCGGCTGAATGGATTCGAAAACGGTAAAACTCAACTGTTTAACTCTAGGGGAGTTGGAAAGTGAGCCTATTTTCAAAAAAAGTGGAGTGTTCCTTTAAGGTGAATGTGACTGGCGTTTCGGGCTTGTCACGTCCACACTGATTGAGCTTTTGTGGGAAAGCAACCCCTAGTATCTTGTTTTCTGCACAGTATCAGACGGCTTAGGCCTATCTGCAGAATGCGAGTTCCTTCTTGGGATCTTTCTGTAATCCTGAAAGGTTTATTAGAGGTTCTGTTTGAGCTCTTGGAGTCAGACTTGGAGAAGTTCTGACTCTGAAGGTGGGTCTGTCACTGGCATTACTTCGCTTGAAAGAGTAGGAGATTTGCAGGCACTCCCAGTTGTCTTCTGCTTTGATTGTGCCTTTGGACAGGTAAACATTATATTGCACCCGAGGCCATGTTATGTTCCAAAGGTGCCTTTATCGATCATTCATCCGGTCATTCTTCAAGCCTTCTTTCCTTTGCCATTTGACTTGCCGGAGCAGAAGAGGCTTCACCTCTTATGTCCATTTAGGGCACTAAAGATTCATGTTTACCACCCAGGAAGTGTGGTGTAAATCTGATCAACTGTTCCTGCCATCAAGCAGCACTTGTCGCATTGGATTGTTGATGCGATTTCTTTTTGTCCATGAGGTGCGTGGTATGGCTTCGCTTCTAGGCACCAAAGCCCACTCCACAAGGGGTGTGGCCACTTCTAAGGCGCTAGCTAAGGGTGCGACTTTGCAAGATGTTTGTGCTGTGGCAGGCTGGTCCTATCCGTACACATTCATGAGGTTCTGCAGTTTGAATATGGATTCAGCCCTAGGAGCTTCTGGGTTAATCTTTCCTTTCTGGCCATAAGGTTTGTAAATGCAAAATCATTACTTTTCAATATACACAATATACTTCGCCTCTAGACATAGATTCCGTGACGTAGGTTTCCTTTAATGGTCTTGATGACCTGACCTCTGTCGTCCAGTAGGATTGGAGTGATTTCACACATGCTTCAGAGACTGGTTCACGCTGAAGGCGTTGCTCTCTCAATGCAATGACGTAACATACTTAACCCTGAGACCTTTTATTAAAACATACAAATAGGTCAGTCAAGACTTGTAAATGTCTATTGTGTATGCAGATTATACTTTTAAGTTTTTATTCACTGGATCATGGTTTCTATAAATAGATGACTTAAGACTAGTTAATTCAATTTATTTGCTTTAGACATGTAACATATCCATGCTTGCAAATCATTACTTGTACTGGGTTCTTTGCAAAACTTTAATGTAGATGTAGAAAAGTTATCCAAAATGTTCTTAATAGTTAGTTGGTTTCAATGTTCAGTTGTGTGTTGTGTCTTTGGGACATGGATCCTGAAACTCCTATCTCACTTGGAATGGTTCAGTGTCTGGATCTGAATTTTGTCTTTTGTTGTGAGAACATGGCTGTTGATTTTGTTTCATTAGCCATGTGCCCTTTTCTTGACATGTTCATTGTGAGCACATGGTATGTGCACTTCTCTGATCTTGTGTGTTTGGCAACACTTTAAAATTCTGTTCCGTCATTTATAAATAACTACACAAGAACAAATGAGTAACTATTAAACTATTAAACAAGACATTTTAAAATTTCATTGTAAAACATACTCCAATAATCTTTATTTTATTTAAAACTTCAAAAAAATATATTATATTACAGTGTAGTTAGTAATTAGTTCTCTATGAGGAATTGTAATATGTAATTACAGTATTAACAGCTTATCCAAATCATAAGTCTGCTACCTATTGATTAAACAATCTTGTATAACAGTAGCGGTTAAAATGTTAATGTAGCACTGGTCATTTGGCCTGCATTAGCTATTGATTAGTTTCACATTAATTATGAATCTGTGTATAGTTTCTGATGTAATGAGGAGATCCAGGTCAGCTGATTAAATCTATGTTATTGCTTAATAATAAATGATCAAATAATAAATGATAGACATATTGTTTTGGAATAATCAGAATTCAAATTTAATAAAGAAAATTAACATGAAAAATAGAATAACAGTTAGAAATCAACTTCTAATATCTCTGAAATATTATAAGTCAAAATCTGAGTACAATCTAAGTAAAATATGAGTACGTAAAACATTTTCAGCTGGTTAAACTTAGAAATGTAAGTTCACGTGCTGCCTTAAAAATGTGAGTTTTAATTTAAGTTAAAATTTAAACTTAAAATAATGCATTGTCTTGACTACTTGTGAGTTGAAACAAAGATTATCTTCAAGTTGAGTTAACTTATGTTTAGTTGAGTTAACTCACATTTTTAAGGCAGCAGGTGAACTTTCATTTCTAAGTTTAACCAGCTGAAAATGTTTTACAGTGTGAGTAAAAGCTTCTTGCCTAAGGAAAAATAAAGTTGTCGAGAGCTCTCTTTAAGCCAGAATGCTAAAAGAGCATATGTTGAGTCAAGATAGAGACTGTCTAAACAGAAAATCTGTTGCCCTTTTATGCTTGTAAAACAACAGGGTGTCCGCGGGGTCTTAAAAAGTATTAAAAGTTGATAAATCAATTTAGAGAAAATTAAGGCCCTTAAAAAGTATTAGAAAGTCTTAAAAGCCATTTTCCAAGGTATTACATTTTGTATAATCTTCATTATGTATATTTGTCTAAAGAGGTTGTATGCTAAAGTTTACCTGAATTTAATCATTGCGTAGGCGAATAGTGTGATTCTGTGTAGTTTATTTATAGAATCCCGCTAGATTTGATGTCATCTGTTACCGCGCTCACTGACTGACTGATAGCACAGGTCCTTTCACGCTCGGTTGTTAAGCAACATCGTTGACTAATGGGAAAATAGAAGTTTTCGTGCAAATGGTTGGAGGATAAGGAGTTGGAACTAGGGGTGTAACGGTTCTCAGTAAAAAATCAAACCGTGCCGTTCTCCACACACGTTTCGGCACACACTTGCACCTCGGTTCATCTCATATCTGACAACGCGTACGCATCTATAATATGGTTTGTTGAAAATAAATAAAACAGACAAAGTTCCCCTAAACTTTATTCAATGCGACTGATGTATGCTCTATATGAGAAGTCATTTACACCATCATCATCCGAGTGTTGATAGCGCGCGAGCACAGGTGAGACCTGAACAGAACACATTGCTATCTGCGTTTGAACTAAACTCATTTAAGCCTGGCTAATTTAAACATTCGAGCGCAAGGCATGAAAGAGAACTTACACACGCGCTGTGAGTAGATTTGTGCACTCTTCCGAAGCGCGCACGTGGAAGTGCGTGTACAGTGTGCAAACACTGAGTTCTCTTTCAAGTCTTGCGCTTGAATGGACAAATTCACACAAAAATTGTCAACATGCCCGTCTTGGCGAGTACCCAAGCAAACATAGTCGGTTATTAAGTGAACTTATACACTCGAGAAAGAATGCATGTGTTCAGTGTCAGTGTACTGATCCGTGCATTATGTCTTAAAGACATTCCTGCATTCCTGTTGTCTGTGTGTTTTTAATGTTAATCAAACATCAAAAGACAAGGAAATCACTCACTGCTCTTGATGAAATAGCTTTTATTATTTGTTTTAATAGCTAACGTTACTTCATTCAGTTTCTGTATACCTGAAAACTACTGATACCAGAAAAACCTGAAACCTTTGTATCTTTGCTCTATTGTATTTATTTGTGCTGTTGCTTGCAGTTTGATTTTTATTTTCTTTATTTTTATTTGACCATAGTCCTTTTTTCCCTGAACATAGCACATACCGAACCGTACCGTAACAGTGACCCTAAAACCGTGATGATAACTGAACCTTTGCACCCCTAGTTGGAACCATGGGTGAGGTCCGTCTCTGGGAATAACCGTGAGGCGTACTGCTCTGTGTGTCGGAAGGCAATTAGCTTAGCCTCGATGAGGATCAACGCTGTCCAGTCCCACATGCTAACTGCTAGCCACAAAGCCGCTATGGGACGCAAAATGCAGGTCTCTATCGCGCAAATGCTTGGAGAGCTTTATTTTCCCTCTTCAGTAAGTTTTGTCAATTGTTTTGTTTATTGGTCTAATTCTTGTTTCTGGTTTCTCTTTCTAATAAACCTTGCATTGGGTTAGTTACTCAGTTAATTCTCTTGTACTTTGTTCTCACCCTTCTGAATTATGTTGTATTGATAAGGAGTTACACAAACTAAGACTGTTTAGTTGTGCTATCTTGCAATCAATATATAGTAAATTTAAGTTAAAGTGTCGCTGATGTAACCGGTTAAACTTGAAGTGGCGATGAGGTCTTAAAATGTATGGAAAAAGTCTTAAAAAAGGTCTTAAAAGGTATTAAATTTAACTCCACAAGTTCCCCTTTTGTATGGCTGAGACCAGTAGACCACAAAAGCCACTGCTGCAAAAATGCTGCCCTGCTGCCTTGAAGAACAATTCATAAAAAGAAACACTAAATAGATATTTCATAACATAAAAAATAAATGATTTCTTTATTATGAAAATATGATTGATTGGATGATAAAACATAAACTGGGAATATTAATCTTTTTCTTCAGATAGACACCAATTTCCTAGTAGTAGTAAAATTAGTATTGATTAGCTAATAGTGAACTAGTGCATTCAACTGAGTGCTATTACCAAGCAGCAACCTCCCCCAGTTTCTCTTGAAGCCAATACGGAAGTGACTTAAACTGCGATTCATCGACTGGCCACTAGGGACAGGCTCCAAAAGAGAGCAGAATCTCATTGAGTCCCATGTTAAAATGCCCAACTTTACAGCAGAAAAAAAAACATGTTTACAGCCTGGATCAAATTGTGGTTTTGGTCTATACAGCTAATTTTGCCCTTCATGACAACTCTGAGGGGGGTGAATTTTTTTATAACTCATCCGTTTAAATTATATTAAGCCTTAAATTCTGCATAATTAAGGGCGTGGTCACTTGAGTGACAGGTTTGCCGCTGCTGTCTGTGAGCCGTCATGTTACCTCAGCTAATTCCAGCCGCTGAATTTGGCATCTCTGCTGTGTTTGTGCTTTTTTCGGGATTATTTTATACAGTTATCAAATAATATGGCTTGCTGTGTGCTTATATGGTTGAGACAGATGTGTGTCTGTGTACATGTGCACACATGCTGAAGATAAACTGAACACACATTGTTGGATCGTCTTGGCATTGGATAAAATTTTGTTCATGAGATTTACTATGACAATGGCTGGAGAATATGCCTCTTAAGACATGACAAAATCTGCCAGCGCTGCTTGGATATTATAACTAAAACTGCTGCACTATTTTGAAAAATTATACTTTGGACGTGGGCTCATTTGTTTGTGAGAGTCTAATGTATACAATCATATTCAGTTTTACAACATAAACGCTGCTGAGGTTGCATAGATGAGTGAGGAGAGTTTGGGCAAGGCGGTGTAGATCTTCTCTCCAGATGAGTTTTATAGCTTTATTGCAGGGTGCTTGTTCTCAGTTTTTGTCTTAGCAGGAAAATCAAGTCTTACACTGATAAAACTTTTTTAACTGTTCATTGAAACAAATTGCACAAAAGAACTGGTTCACATAAAAAAATAAAAAAAATAAAAAAAAACTTCCCATCACTATTATTTTTTTTTTATTTTTTATTTAACCTTTATTTAACCAGGAGAGTCCCATTGAGATTAAAAACCTCTTTTTCAAGGGAGTCCTGGCCAAGAGGCAGCAACATTTATACAATTATAAACATACAAGAAACATTAAAATAACACAGGTTATGAAAAACAATTGCACATTATTGAGACAGTCTCTATTGCTTTCAGCTTAGTTTTAAAAGCGTTTAAGGACAAGAGCTCAGTCAGTTTCCAGTCCTTCTGCAACATGTTCCAAGCAAAAGGAGCCGAGTGGACAAAGGCTTTCTTCCCCAACTCAGTGCGGGCAAAAGGAACAGAGAGCAACAACTGATCATTTGATCGCAGGGAGTAAGAGTCAACACTTCCCTGTTTGATTAAAATACAAATGTACGGAGGCATTAATCCAAGCATAGCCTTGAAAATAAAAGTATACCAATGTCCCTGCCTCCTAGTGGCCAGAGAAGGCCATCCCACTTGTGAATACAAATCACAATGATGCTTCATGGCTCTACAGTTAGTAATGAACCTCAGAGAAGCATGATAAACCGTGTCCACCATTTGAAGACATGAAGAAGAAGCATTCATATAATCATATGACACCTTTAATCCTTTGTACATACAGTTGCACACTGTTGATATTATGACTTCATCAAATGTATCTGGCACATCTGTAAAATATATTTTCTTATAGATGCAGGAAAGTTCCTTGTGGACAGCAGGACACATGAAAAGTTCAAGAAGAATAATCTGAGGGCCCGTGCACTGGAGAGAAGCACGTGTGTGCGGGTGGAGAACCTTACAGATGAGGCCAGCACAAACAAGATGCTGCTGGAACTGTATTTTGAGAAATGGGGTGGTCCAGTAGAGGAAATTATCACAAATCCATCAGAACAAGCAGCCATTATTACCTTTAAGGAGGAAGAAGGTATAAATACTGTACATGTGCAACTGCTGGTAGTCTACATTGGTACAGTTCCATATTTAGTGATAACACTTCTTTATCTTATTTTATCACCGTAAATGCATTTATTCATTGTACCTGCAACTTACGGTAACACTTTATTTTAGGGTCTTTTAACTAGTTGCTTACTAGCATGCATATTACTAGAATATTGGCTATTTATTAGTACTTACTAAGCACATATTAATGCCTTATTCTGCATGACCTTATTCTACATTCTTAATCCTACCCAATACCTAAACTTAACAACTAACTTACTAACTATTAATAAGCAGTAAATTAGGAGTTTATTGAGGGAAAAGTTGTAGTTAATAGTTTATATATGTTCCCTATACTAAAGTGTTACCCAACTTACATTCTTTTTTCAGCCAGAGAGAGAGTTTTGAAGAGAGAGAATAACATCTGTGATGTTCCAGTCAAGATATATCCCTACTTTAAATCACTGGATACAGTCTTGTATGGTGGAAACAGACCACATTTGAAGCTGCCTGATCCCATTACAGTCAGTGTACATCCTGCCATCAGAGAGTTACTTCTCAAGAAAGGGGAGATTTCCTCTATTAAATGCCAGATGAGCTCACACTTCTGCCAAATAAACATGGACAAACCTGAAGCTTTGCTCAGTCCTGATCCAGCATTACTGAAACAGAAAGGAGTTACCAGAAGACACGTTGACGGCTGGAGTAAGAATGCCTGTGATGCCTTCATGAAAATAATCTCAAAGTACACAACATCTGAGTGGCCGGTGTCACACCCCTTGTGGTCTAAAGTGGAGAGTGATGTTAAGGAATTGGTGAAAGATAAGGTTTTCACAGATATGGATGCCTCTAAAGGTGTCCTGACACTGGCGGGAATGACCCATGAGATAATTGGACTGAAACTCATCATGGAGAAAATTTTAGAGAGAGCAACAAATCACATGGAGAGAGAGAAGAACAGTGTGACAGAACAAATGGAGATGTCTCCTGCCATGTACTCTCTGCTTTTACAAGATGGCCTGAAAAGTGCTGTTTCTCCACATCTACACATTGACTACAACAAAAAAATGAACAGGCTAAATTTATCCGGTCTTCATACAGAAACTCTTACCTTCAAGAATTGGGTCCTTGAGAAGAAAATAAATATGAAACAAAAGCCCTTAAAGATTGACCGTTCAATCCTGGAGTTCCTTAGATCAGTGGATTGTAATGAAATGTCCACAGATCTCTTCATATCTCATGGAATAACTGCTGTCTACACAATCGAAAATGGAGATGTTGTTTTGACTGGGAGCACAGAAAAAGCACTTGTTGAGGCAGAGAAGAGGGTGAATATGGTTCTTACATCCAAAGACCTCATTATAGAAGATCAGGGTGTCCTTCAAATGCCAGAATGGCAGGATCTCAAAAAACAATTGCAAAAATCATTCAATACATCCAAAAATATATCTGTGTTGAATCTTTCACAGAGAGACAAAGTAATAGTGACCGGATTCAGAGATCCAGTGATGAAGGTCAGTGAGAGCTTAGGACGTTTCATTGAGAAACACACTAAAATTGAAGAAACAGTTCGTGTAAAATCACATGCAGTGGTTGAATTCATAAAAGACAGAAAAACACAAGACTGGCAGCACATTATGAAGTCTGATAAAATTAAAGTGAAATTTGATTCAAAGAGACCCTGGATCAAACTGTCTGGAGAGCGAGGATTTGTCCAGCCAGCTATGACTTTCTTTAAAAGGTTGGCAGATTCTCTCCACACAGACACACACATCATTAAAAAGGCAGGAGCAAAGAAGTACTTCAAGGAACAGGGTAAAATGATGCTGTCAATGCTGTTGAAGGAAAAAAGATTTGTGGTGGTTCTCCAGGAAGATGACATGCTGGAACAGGAAGAGGATGAATTTACTGAAAGCAGTTTTGAAGATTTTGGCCAGGTCTCTTGCGAGGTTCGAATGCCAAGTGGAGTAACTGTTACTGTCAGGATGGCGGACATTTGCAAGCTCAGTGTTGATGCTGTGGTCAATGCTGCTAATGAAGATCTGAAGCACATTGGTGGTTTAGCTTTCGCACTTCTCCAAGCTGCTGGACCACGTCTACAGCATTATTGTGAACATTACATAAAAGAAAATGGGCCTCTGAAACCTGGAGATGCCATCATCACTGACGCTGGTCGTCTTCGCTGTAAATATGTGGTACACGCTGTTGGACCTCGCTTCAGCGATTCAGACCGACGCACCACTGTACAACGCCTGAGACATGCTATAAGGGAAAGCTTGAACAAGGCATCGAGCAAAAACTGCTCCTCCATTGCAATTCCAGTTATTAGTTCAGGGATATTTGGTTGTCCTCTTGAACTTTGCACTGAATCAATTGCCAAGGAAGTGTGTGAGTACATCGAAAATCAAAACCGCAGAGGTTCCAGTAGCACATTAACTGAGATACAGTTGGTTGACAATAATGGCAGCACTGTAAATGCCATGGCTCAAGCTGTCCGAAAGGAGTTTGCTGCTTATAACCCCAAAATTAATTTCCCTCATCAATCCAAACCTCATGGGTATAGTAACGATAGACAAGGCTATCGTGGAAGTGGTCATGGTAGTGGCCGTGGACGTGGACATGGAAACGGCTATCGTGGTCATGGAAATTATGGTCATAGAAACCAAGAGTTTGAAGGTCCCAAAGTCCGTGGTAATAGAGAATTTGAAGGACAAGCACACTCAAGCTCTGGTGGCAGATCAGATACATTTGAAGGATTGAGTGTTCTTGAGACCAAAACTACAAAAGAGGGACTAAAAATCATTCTGAGCAAAGGGAACATCCAGGATGCACGTGTAAGTGAATCATAGTTAAAAACTAACAGAAAGACCATAGCAAAAAAATATGCTAGAGTTTTTTTTTTTTTTTTTAATTTAATTAGTCTTTTTTCACTTGTTTTCCCATAAAAAAAAAATCTAAAAAAGAAAGAAAGAAAGAAAAAAACTTGACAAGCAACACTGCATAAAGTATGTGGTGCTGTTATTCTGCCACAGAAACACTAAAAACGGAGAAGAAGACTTGGAGCATTTGAGTCGAGGGGTTGAGATGTGGGGTGATGACATCATCGTTTCACAAACTATACAGATTGGCTGTACACACAAAAACCGCCGATACGATACAAAATTTGTACATATACAGCTAAGCACGTCTCCGTGTGGATGAGCTCTTACTCACCCTCATTTCATTCCAAACCACATTCCACAACATAATTTTCATTTTTGGCTATCCCTTTAAAGGGTTAGTTCACCCAAAAATGAATATAATATAATTTATTACTCACCCTCATGTTGTTCTACACCCGTAAGGCCTTCATTCATCTTCAGAACACAAATTAAGATATTTTGATTAAATCAGATGGCTCAGTGCAGCCTGCATAGCTAGTAATGACATTTCCTCTCTCAAGATCCAGAAAGCTACTAAAAACATATTTAAAACAGTTCATGTGAGTACAGTGGTTCTATGTTAATATTATAAAGCGACGAAAATACTTTTTGTGTGCCAAAAAAAACAAAACAAAATAACGACTTTTCAACAATAGTGATAGGCGATTTCAAAACACTGCTTCGGAGCTTTACGAATTGAATCAGTGATTCGGATCTCCTATCAAACGGCTAAACTGCTGAAATCACGTGACTTTGGCGCTCTGAGTCGATTCTGATTCGATTCGCAAAGCTCCGAAGCAGTGTTTTGAAATCGCCCATCACTATATTGTTGAAAAGTCGTTATTTTGTTCTTTTGGCACACAAAAAGAATTCTCGTTGCTTTATAATATTAACATAAAACCACTGTACTCACATGAACTGTTTTAAATATGTTTTTAGTAGCTTTCTGGATCTTGAGAGAGGAAATGTCATTGCTTTGAATGCAGGCCTCACTGAGCCATCGGATTTCAACAAAAATATCTTAATTTGTGTTCCGAAGATGAATGAGGTCTTACGGGTGTAGAACAACATGAGGGTGAGTAATAAATGACATTATTTTCATTTTTGGGTGAACTAACCCTTTAAAGATACATTCTGGGTTAACATCTTATGCAGTGTTGCTTCTCAAGTCATTTCTCTTGTTTATACTGTAGATATTTTTACTGGAAAATTAGACAATTTTTTTAATTAACCTTTTCTGTACCAGAATACAGGTCAGATTAAAAAGTGAAGTATTTTATATTATTTTTATGTTAATCAGTGGTGAACAATTTCTCCAAAAGAAGTCTCTCTTTTGTTTCTCCAGGCTGATGTCATTGTAAACACTATATCGGAGGACTTGGACCTCAGTAAAGGTGCCGTCTCCAAAGCACTCCTTCAGACTGCTGGTCATCAGCTCCAGTCAGAAATCACCACAGCTGCGCGCTCAAACAATCTAAATTATGGTGAAATGGTCATCACAGATGGTTATAAACTGAAATGTCGAAAAGTCTTCCATGTAGTTTCTCCATTTTGGAAACAAGGCTCAGCAGATAGGGTGAGAATAATAATCTTGTAATTGAAATTTAACAAAATTGTCATTAACTGTGTTAATGCTGGCTGATTAAATGATGTGCCTCATGTGTAGGTTCCATTTATTTATTTATTTAGATGGTACTTATTTAAAGATGATAATGGACATATTTATTTATATTGTAAAAGGTACTCATTCAGATCATTAGAGATTGCCTGAGAAAAGCAGAAACCCGTGGAATGGCTTCAGTCGTCTTCCCAGCTATCGGTACTGGGAATCTTGGCTTTCCTAAAGATCTCGTGGCCAAAATCATGCTGACAGAATTCCAGGAATTTAACTCTACAAATCTTCGAGAGGTAACTGTGATTGTGCACCCATCTGACAAGGAGAGCATTCAGGTGAGTGAAGGAAAAATAGATTTAAGAACCATTAAAACACAAAGTCAAGGTTTTCCCCATCACATACAGTATGATCAATATGTGCTTTTATTTTTTTAACTATAAGCTATTTGAATAATATAACCATAGTTGCTCATGTTAATGTTCTCTTGCATATTTCTGCTTTATCTCTTAGTGCTTTACCAGCATCTTTAGAAATGGGATCCAGGGTCCCAACACAAAAGGACCAGATCGACTTGCCATGAATAAAACAAATATTTCTGGCAAGTCAGCTCAGACCTCTGGTAACACTTTCTGATGTCCATTACAATTATTTTTGTGTACATCTTATTGAAAGATATTTTCTGATAAAAAGTATATCCAAATATCACAGGATATATTTAGGATAGTGACAAAATAAAACTGTAGAAATTTTCCATACACTGTACATCTTCTTTGTTTTTCTTTAGGGATTGTTGGCAAAGTCTCCTCTCCCTCTCTTGGGGTGCACACTATGCATCTGGGTCAAGTGACTCTGGAGGTTTCATCTGGAGACATAACTAAAGAAAAAACTGATGCAATTGTCAACTCCTCAAATCCGACATTTTCTCTGAAAGCAGGTTAATCCTACTTCACACACTATCTTGCTTATTTGCATGAATCTCTGTTTCATTTATAATTTATTTCACATTTGAAGAGAAGTATAATGTAACTGTCAATTTTTAATTGTAATCCAGGAGTATCAAAGGCCATTTTAGATGCGGCTGGATTACAAGTGGAACAAGAATGTTCACAGATTGGTTTGTATATTCTTTTATTATCTATTATCATTTCTTGTTGATGGACATTACCTTTTTGAATACTTCAAGAGTGATCTAATGAACTTTAGATACTATTGGTAAACCCATTTTTTTCCAATAGTGGGATCATCAAACATTCAGCAAACAGAGATTGTGACCTCAGCCGGGCACCTGCCATGTGGAAAGATCATCCATATTATTGGACGCAATGGCCCATCTGAAATTAAGGATGTAGTTTTGTCTGTTCTGAAATTGTGCGAGTCACGCCAGATTACTTCTGTCGCCTTCCCAGCTCTTGGCACTGGTAAGATGCTTTGTGTGGTCTTGTTTTTTTTTGTTTTGTTTTTTTACATAATGGCAATAAGAGTTTTTCTTATTTACTTTTTTTTCTTAATTTAATTCAAACGTTTTCCACTGACATTTTGTGTGAACTATTCACTATTGTTTTCCCTTTTTTGTCTTTAACCCTTTAGGTCAGGGTGGTGCACCACCAGCTGATGTTGCAGATGCAATGGTTGATGCAGTTGTTGACTTTGTGAAGAAAAAGAAACCTGTGCATGTAAAGTTTGTGAAGTTTCTTATATTCCAGACAAACATGTTGTCAGACTTCCACCAAAGCATGGTCAGAAGATCTGGTGAGAAAGTAGAAGAGGATAAAAGTCTGTTTACCAAAATTAAAGGTCAGTAAACCATAATAAAAAAGAATGCTAATCCGATCTATTCTTGTTTTTCTTAAATACAGTAATTAATCCTTCTGTTTCTTTCCATCAAACATGTACTTTGAAAAAAAAAAGACTATTTTTTGGGGGAAAGTTCAGAATCTCCCAAAAATGATGAGTTTGTGATGGTGGTTGAGGAAATTGAGCCAGCTGTGTTCCAACTGTGTGGAGAGACATCAGAGGACCTGAGGGAAGCCAAGGATATGATCCACAGCTTCATAGTACGGGAGCATATGACCATCCCAATCCATGATCCAGCCATTGCTGATTTCACCAAGGGGGATGCAGAAATGCTTAACTCCATGCAGAGGGAATTCACAGTCAGTATAAAACTTGAGAAGAAAGGCCGAGATTCTGTCGTCACATTGGAAGGCCTGACAAGAGACGTTCACAGTGCAGAGAGACGTATTCGGGACATGATCCGCAAGGTGGAAAGAAATGAAAGCCAAAGACGTGAGGCATTTATAGTCAGCAGTATGGTTAATTGGCAATATCAGGAGAATGGACGCAACCTCAAAAACTTTGATATGTTGACTAATTATGAGCTGGAACAGGCCTATCAGAAGAGACAGCCTTCAGTGAGAATCAAGATTAATAATGATGATTATGAGGCTGATTTATTTCGCAAAGAGGCCACAAGAGGGAGAATGAGGATTGAACTGAACAGAGTAGATCTGAAAGGTGATAATATTTTATAATCTAGACATTGATTAAAAGGCCATCATGTACAAAGAATAGTTGTTCATGTTTTTGTTCTTCTTGTCCATAGATGCAGCTGCAGCAGCAGCTCAAAGCCCTTTGCCTTCACACTGGGAGGACATGAAATTAAAGTCAGTTGTTCTTGTAAAACTCACAGCAGGCTCGAATGAATATAACGAAGTGGAGAAAGAGTTCAGAAGAACCAATCTAACCTCTAACATCATTGAAGTAAGACTAGATGAAGGGGAAAGAGAAATCTCCTGTTTATTAGTTTTGAAAGGTTCTGGTGTTGCATTTTATTACTATAGTGTAATACTAATATTTATTTTTGTCTTTAGATTGAAAGAGTTCAGAACAGCGCACTTTGGAGAAACTATATAATCAAAAAGGAGGAAATGGAAGAAAAAAACAAGCACAAAAACAATGAAAAGCGTCTTTTCCACGGCACTGGCCCAGATAAAACAGATCAGATCAACCATCACGGCTTCAATCGCAGCTTTGCTGGGACACATGGTATCATTCAAATTCAGCATAAACTTTATTTGCTCTTGTATCCATTCATGTCAATAGTCTAATGCTCTTGATCTGTTTTTAGGAGCCATGTATGGGAATGGTACATATTTTGCTGTGGACCCATGTTACTCAGCCCAAGGCTACTCTAAACCTGACGTCAAAGGACATAAACGCATGTATCTCGCCAGGGTGCTTGTCGGTGATTTCACTCAAGGAAAACAAGGCCTTCCTGTTCCCCCTGCGAAGAGCTCCAATAGTGCTGATCTCTATAACAGCGTGACTGACAACATCAACAACCCAACCATGTTTGTGATTTTCCATGATGTACAGGCTTACCCAGAATACCTAATCACCTTCCAGTAATGATTATGAGGTCTCAGTTTCTGTTCAGCTAGTGTTTTTGCTGCTGTTTTACGTTGATTTGGTGTAGCTGAACATACTGCTATGTGCAATTTTTACTGGCAATGTAGACTGTAGGTAGCATCATGCTTATATAAATGACAAAAACTAACAGAACAGTGATTTATCCTGAGAAAGTCTTTGTCCAATTCCCAAAACTTTTAGACTGTCCATTTTATCTTGAGCTGGTTTTCTGAAATTAGCTGCTTAATGTTATGGTTTGCTTCTAATCTTTACTTAGGCTAATCAGCAGATATTTGTTGTCATATATTGAAGAATTGCTTAACAAAGAAAATAGTTTGTGTTGAACATATACAGTATATGGGGATTATGTTTATGTGGATTAAAGGAGCACATTGATTAAAATTAGACATATCATTATGTAACAATAAATATAAAAAGGACATATTAATTATGATTGGTGAATTAAAAAATGTTATTTTTTACTACATACTTAAAACATTCCAAATAAATCAGTTTTTCTGTGGATGTTTTTATATTTTTCTGAGTAATATTGCACTAATTTATTTACAATAAAATAAATGATAACCTTAAAATATGATTAAATTAAATTAAATCAAGGTAAAAACAAAAGGTCATGTCACATGGCTGGTTCATATACTGCAATGCGAACGTCTTGACTTATTATCTTGGAGAAAAGTAGGCTACTTTATAATAAAATTAGTAAAATGTGTTAACAGTAGATGCACCTACCTTTTAGACGCTTGCGCACATTTTATTTTGTGATTTTTAATAACTTCACCTGTGCTGGGAGACTGGTTATAACCTACTATTTTTGCGGTGCAAACAGCCTAAACTTAAATGAGTGGACGTCTTACTGCATGCAGGTTTGGGCGCTCTGCGCTGCCAAATAATGCCTTTCCCTCGCTAACTTACGGAGCCCCTAAGAGGACATAGTGAAAGAAAGAAAAAAATATGAGATGGGAGGAAAAATGATTTGTCAATGCTTTTGCGTTCTCTCACAAATATTTTGTGTTCCCCCCAAAAACTTCGCATTTGCTCGCAAAAGTATTGCGTTCCCCAGAGCAACTTTATGTTCACTCACAAAATGTTTTGTGTTCCCCTGAGAAACTTTGCATTCGAATGCAATGTTTCTTGAGGGAACGCAAAGGTTTTTCTGTGAGCGAACACAAAGTTTATTTGGGGAACGCAATACTTTTGCGAGTGAATGCAAAAGCATTGAAATATTTGTTTTTCCTCCAATCTCATTTTTTTCCATCACCATGTCCCTTTTAGGGTCTCCATACTACACTCCATTGCTGCATCCAAAATTGCATACTATATAGTAGGTAAGCATACTATGCTTGGTTTGAAACTTATTTCGCGACTGTTAAACAAGTACATTATACATTTTTGGGTGCGTCTCAGTCAGCTCCAGAGCTCGTGATTCAGTAGGCTATATCATGTACACGAATCCGGGCACTGCTAAGGACCCTGGCTCACTACACACTGGGACAGTGATTACTCAATTTCTGGCGACATGACTACATGCAATGTCATTGTCACTGCTGTTATTAATCAACAACAACAGGCAGGACCTATCTTTTTGATATTTTTTGTTATGCTGTGTAAACACATTTATCTGTTACATATCCTTACAACATTTAAGCAGAATATTAATTATGTTAACTAGATGTGTTCACTACCTGTGTAGCGATGCATGTTTATGCTGACATAGCCTATAATAATAAAAAAAAAGGTTTGTCTTTTCAAATCTATCGCATCATTATAATTATTGAGTTGACTCATGCGTTTTGTTTCGTGCTTCAGAAATGTGAGGTATTTTCGGTAAGGGAGCATGCTTCGTTAATTCCATGTTGTAGTTACTGTAAATAAAGCTTTGTATACGCTTTCGAATTGCTTTCGTGGTACTTTGATATCATACACCGATCGGTCAACACAGCAACACTTCAATTTGAACACACCTTGGGTACTTCTCAATACTCAATACTCGTTTCCTCGCACCTCCATCATGTGACCCGGAAACCGATCAAACTCAGCCATCTTGAAATTCTCTAATTGCACCGAGAGGAAGCTTCCTGAGGAGTCATGAGTGAGGATACACAGGTGTATCCTTACGTTGCATCCTAAGGCGGTGAAGCTAAGACACGAGGAAAGTAAACAAGGATGGATAAATAAGAAATGAGAAGCACCCCATGAATATGCAGTGGTCAGGTGGTACAGCGGCCACGTGGTAAAAGTCGTATCTCTTAGAAAATTCTGAGTTTACACATTGTAATTAAAAGTTCTACAAGCATGTGAAGGCTTTTTACAGATCAGAAGAAAGAACTCAATAATTACTTAGAAAGAAAAGCTATGATTCTTGATAATTTTGCAGAAGCTGTGGTTGCACTTTATTTTACAGTACGTGCACTTATGTGTACTTACAGTGTACTTACCTAAGAAAGTACTGGATAATATAAGGTAACTAAATGGGTTAAAGTTAGGTTTAGGGGTAGGTTCAGGGTTAGTACCTAGTTATTACCCAGTTATTGTAATTACTAGAATAAGTACATATATGGGGAACAGGACTGTAAAATAAAGTGGTACCAATATTATGCTAAAATGTTTTTCATTGGATGGTGAAAAAATCTTGTTTATATTTGATTTAGCCTAATTATTATAATTGCCTGTTACTATATTCAAAAAGTCAAATGGAATGAAAAACTGCCAATTTTTTAACTATTTAAAATTGATGTTAAAATATATTTGGAAACAATATCCAAAAGTAAAAGCTTAAAAGCAATAAAATCTACACAGCTGTATATTTTATTATGTTTAATAGGCACAATGTATGTCAAAAATGTCAATGTAATAGGCCTACACCACTGTGTTTGTTTATTGGATGTTTTCGGGTAGTTTATATGAACAATCACACTACTATCGTTCCTGTGTTGTAAACAGGCCACACTGTCGGTTTCACGGTGAACCGAAGCAGAAACGAAAATGAAAATAATTAGGCGGGCGTGATCAAATATAGGCTACGGCAGTTGATTATTATTGGAGTAACTTCCGCGTTGACCAGAAGGATCAAGATGGACGAATATTATCCCATCATTGTCGAGGGAGACTTGGGGGCTGAACACGCTAAAAGTGTGAAAAATAAACTTCATATTCACTTTCAGAGTAAGAAGAAATCCCAGGGAGGAGACTGCGTCGTGCAATATAATGACAAGAGCGATTCTGCTACGATTCTGTTTAAATCATCTGACAGTAAGTGCTATAACAAAAGCGTAATATGTTAACAAAATAACACGTTTTGTGTTATTAAAAAATGTAATCTAGCTGTAGAGACACAAATACAAAGTGCGACAAATTCTCAAGAAATAGCCTACTAATCTGTGAATGTTCCGAATGTCACTAATTGCCAAACATTTTAGAACATGTATTTGGGACTGGAGAAATTTTGATCTTATATTAAACTTATATTTTGAGCTTATCGTCATCTAAATGGTCGCATTCACTAATAGGCCTATAAGATAATGATAACTTTGTGTTGTGTTTTGTGTTATGTTCTTTGTTTTAAAGTGTTTTGATGTATCTGTCTAAGTCTGATTGTTTGTGTTTAAGTCCGAGATGCCGTACTCTCCCAGGCAGAACACATCATTACTATTGACAGTAAGAAAATCAAGCTGAAAGTGTTCAAACCCAGCGATGTAGAGGAACTAGCAGACAACACTGGACAAAGAGTGAGTTGACATATTACAAAATGCAGAAATAAGACTAGAATGCTTTTGCAACCTATTTTCACAATACTCTTAACACACTTTATAATAATTGTAATTTAGTATATTTTCTAAAAAAAATATATGTTTTAGGAAAATATACTTAAAATATATATATATATATTTTTTTTTTTTTTTTTTTTTTTTTGAAGTGCACTAATTGGAACATTACTTTAAAATATATTTTAGGTATAAAATGTATGCTCAAAATTGTCATTGTAACAATGCACTAAAAGTATATTTTAAAAATGCGTTATTTAATATCCTGAAGTTGTAGTATAAAGTTAAATTTGAGTATTATTTTTAAGTTTATTTATTCCTGCTTGGAATTCACTTCATTACTTGGGCATATTTCTTTTAGAAAGTGTTAAAATGTATGACTAATGCGTTAAAAGCCCATTTTTAAATTTATGCAGTGTAAAATTGGCTACTGTAAGTGTAAATATGTTTAATACGTTTACACTGGCAGAGAAGAATCATGTTACAATCGTATAAACAAATCTATTAAAATTTATTGATGGTAAAATTATGATGGTATGTGTTCCTTATAATTATTGGAGAGATAGTTTCAGATTGTTGGACAGCTTAAGCTAAGGGTTCCAGGGATAAGGCAAACAACAAAGGAGAAAGCGGGCAACCCTGACTAGTATCCTGATGTATAAAGAATGGATTCAAACAAACTGAACCAGTGAGAAAAGCAGCTGCTGGATTGGTGTACAGAACTTTAATCATGTTTATAAAACTCAATCCTAGACCCAGATGCTGTAGAACCACCCATAAATAGTTCCATTCTAGCTAGTTGAAAGCTTTCAGCAAACATAAGCAGAAGCTCAACCTAACTTGAATAACGCAATAACGCACAAGAACAAACCTCTTCTGGAAACTCAAATGTGCTGCGTAACCAATGAGGTTCATTCTCGTGTGTTACGCAGTATGTTTGAGCTGCCAGGAGAGGTGTTCTTGTGCGTTAGTCCTTGTGTAGTCCTTGTGTTCTCGTGTAATTAGTCCCTACACAGGCATATACTTACTAAGTATACTTGAAGCTGTTCCAATTTAGCACATGAAAGTACACTAAATACACTTAAAATGATGCTTTACTACTATTTAATTACAACTAAAATATACTTAGTGCAAAATTAGTTGTTCCAAAATTGCACACTTCAAGTTAACTAATCATTAATACACTTGAAGTATACTGATAATTAGTCTGGCTGCAAATATATGTAGCATTTTTTTTCACCAGGGTAACATAATTTTAAACAGTGTTGGGAGTAACACATGACAACAACATGAGTCATGTAATCAGATTATACTTTTTCAAGTTACTAGTAAAGTCATGCATTACTTTAAAACATACAAAATATCTTTTATCTTTACAAATAAGGCAAATGACTTTGATTTCCCATTTATTGACTCACAGCTCTCCTGTCCCCATGTTGAGAGCAATCAGGAGTGAGGTGAGGAGGCGTTGTGTGCACTGTGTAAACATGATGGTTATTGTAGTTTTAGACTAAATGTGAGCATTCATTTACTCATCTCACTTGCACAAAAACACAGTGGTGGACAGTAACAAAGTATTTTTACTTTGTTACTGTACTTAAGTACATTATTATAGTATTTATACTTTACTGGAGTATTTTTTATTTTGAGAAACTTTTGCTTTTACTTCATTAAAAAGCAAAATATAGTACTTTTTACTCCACTATTCCACATTTCATAAAAACATATTGTTACTCGTTATTTTGAACTGAAGAAATTGTCACGTGCTCTGAGACGCAATTGCAGTGTCCGATTAGGGAACAAACTGATTCTTTTCAGTGAGCCTGTTAAACTGGTTTGCAATTCGCACTGAATGATTCATTTGCGAATTGGACAGATCAGATTGAAGCTGTTCTTGAGTCAACAACTCACTGATTCAATGATCTGTTCAGAGCGGTTTGCTAGATCTGACTCAAAATGAGCCAAGAACCTGGAGATCATTGGAACTTGAGTGCACGTGTGACTGATGGTTTGAAAAGTGTTACAAATGTCACATTTTAGGATTGATTAATGTAAATGAAACTCATCTTTATAAGTCACAACTGTCAATTGTTTGTGAACTAAATCTGTTGTAAAAAGGTGATCTGTAATTCTTGAATGCAGGCATGTCCATATCACATCACAACTGTTTAGATTTTAAGTAAAACAAAATACACACAACATAACATTAAAATAACACAAATTATTGCACTTGCGCTTTCATTCTTGCATTCAAGTGCTGTAGCAGTTTCAAATGATATAAAACTAGTATGTTTGCATAGCGTTCATTTTAAAATGTTATGCATTTAACTCTATGTGATGTCTGTTTTTAATGTTTGTCAACACACATTACGTATGATTTATCTGCATCCACAAATCTTCTCTACGCCGGTTTTACTGACTAGTGCTGGCTACTTGACAATTCATGATAATTCATAATGATGTTTCACCCAGCAATTCTTCCTCCCCCAGGTATTCTGAGCAGAAGGATTATATAAAATATATAATATAAAACTAATGTAAAAAATGCATAAAAGTATATAAAATTACAAAACAAACATTAATTGATCAGTACTTTTTACATTTAATATTTAAGTAAATTAAAAATCAAGTAATGTTGTACTTTTACTCAAGTAAAATTGGAAAGGAGTACTTAAAACTTTTACTGGAGTAATATTTTATTAGGGTATCTGTACTTTTATTCAAGTACTTGATTTGTATACTTCGTCCACCATTGCACATTCATGATCCCTCGAAATGAATAAAAACTAATAATAAAAAAACTAATAAACTAATAATATTACCCAAACCTGCAATAATTAAATGTTAAATTACACAGATATACTTTGTATTTAATCTCACTTTAATTACCAGTGTCTTTGCTGCTGACCTTCGATTGTCCAATTCAACCATATGAATAAGCAAAAATGACTTTAGATAAACATCACACTTCTTCTGTTTCCTATTCTTCTGCAATCCAGAATGGCAGCATACCTAAAAGGTTTGTTTGAGCTGTGTCCTCTACTGTACAGACTTGCATTTGCCTTTCCTTCAGGCTCATTTGCCAAAAATAGATTTTTTTGTTAATGCTTTTTAATGTTTATTAAAAAACAAACGAGCAAGCCCAACCCTGATGAAAAAACTTTGTTACATAAAAAGTAATTAAGTTACGCAATTAGTTTTTTCAGGGAGTAACACAATATTGTAATGCATTAATTTTAAAAGTTACTTTCCCTAAGACTGATTGTAAATGCTGTGGTTTCAGGTGGACCAGGCATGTGGATATCAGGAACCAAGTGAGTAAATAATCTGGACTTTGGTCTCTGACTGTATACATGCATGTGATCTTTCATTAGTTTGGTTATGCTGTTATTGCGGATGTACTTGTTAACACATTTGTTTTCAATGTTAAAGATATCAGTTAAGTTACTATTATTATTATTGCTACAAAATTATTTTGTTTGTTAACAGCAGTTGATACTGTTAACTGACTTTACAAAAATATCCTGCAATGGCATTTTATAAATATGTGTCACTTTTATAGATGAAAGTACCCCTCAGACTGAGTTGGATGTGAAGACACATCAAGAGTCAAGTGTTGTGGTCCTGGAGAACCTTCCAGATGATGTTAAACAAGATGTTTTGACTCTTCTGGTGGAGAACATCACAAGTCTTTCTGAAAATGACTTCACCATAGAATTAATAAGAAAAGCAGTTGTGACATTTAAAAATCCCATTGGTATGTTCTCCAATAAAATATACAGGCGCATCTCAATAAATTAGAATATCATGATTTTTTTTTCTGTAATTTAATTCAAAAAGTAAAACTTAAATATATTCTAGATTTATTAGACATAAAGTAAAATATTTCCAGACTTTTTTGTTTTCATTTTGATGATTACAGCTTGCTGCTCATCAAAATCAAAAAATCAGTATCTCAAATTATTAGAATATTTAATTTCAAGTTCTGTTAAATTACCATTTTCAGGGTATAAATACTGGGTTTAGGTCAGTAATCCCAACAGCAGTCATGGGGAAGTCTGCTGACTTGACAGTTGTCCAGAAGACGATCATCAAGACCCTCTACAATGAGGGTAAGCCACAGAGGGTCACTGCTGAAAGAGCTGGCTGTTCGCAGAGTGCTGTGCCAAAGCATATTCATGGAAAGTTTACTGGAAGGAAAAAGTGTTGTAGGAAAAGGTGTATAAGTGAAAGGAATGACCGCAGGCTTGAGGAGATTGGTAGATTTAAGAACTTAGGAGAGCTTCAAAAGGAGTGGACTGAAGCTGGAGTCAGTGCATCAAGAGCCACCACACACAGACGTCTTAAGGAAATGGGCTACAACTGTCACATTCCACGTACCAAGCCACTTCTGAATCAAAGACAACGTCAGAAACGTCTTACCTGGGCTAAGGAGAAAAAGAACTGGACTGTTGCTCAGTGGTCCAAAGTCCTCTTTTCAGATGAAAGTAAATTTTGCATTTAATTTGGAAATCAAGGTCCCAGAGTCTGGAGGAAGAGTGGAGAGGCACAGAAGCCATGTTGCCAAAGGTACCAAAAGCTGGTTCAATGACCATGGTGTTACTGTGCTTGACTGGCCATCAAACTCACCAGACCTGAACCCATAGAGAATCAATGGGGTATTGTCAAGAGGAAGATGAGAGACTCCAGACCCAACAATGCAGATGACCTGAAGGCCACTATCAAAGCAACCTGGGCTTCCATTACACCTGAGCAGTGCCACAGGCTGATTGCCTCCATGCCACACCAAATTGAGGCAGTAATTAAAGCAAAAGAGCCCCTACCAAGTATTGAGTACAT
The DNA here is from genome assembly GCF_019924925.1 of Ctenopharyngodon idella. NCBI lineage: Eukaryota > Metazoa > Chordata > Actinopteri > Cypriniformes > Xenocyprididae > Ctenopharyngodon > Ctenopharyngodon idella. Next base: position 33,593,421 of record NC_067229.1, on the reverse strand, counting down.
ATACAGTAAATGAACATACTTTCCAGAAGGCTAACAATTCACTAAAAATGTTTTTTTTTATTGGTCTTATGAAGTATTCTAATTTATTGAGATAGTGAATTGGTGGGTTTTTGTTAAATGTGAGCCAAAATCATCACAATTAAAATAACCAAAGACTTCAAGTACTGTGTGCACTGAATTTATTTAATACACGAGTTCCACAATTTGAGTTGAATTACTGAAATAAATGAACTTTTCCACAACATTCTAATTTATTGAGATGCACCTGTACATATACATGTATTTTTTTTTATCATATAATGTAAACATATTTTGCTGGTATAGTTGTATGTTACTATGACTTGATCAAATTTGTCTGGAACATTCTGTAAAATATAATTTCTGACAGATGCAGGAAAGTTCCTTGAGGACAGCAGGACACATGAGAAATTCAAGAAGAATAATCTGAGGGCCCGTACATTGGAGAGAAGCACGTGTGTGCGGGTGGAGAATCTTCCAGATGAGGCCAACAACAACAAGATGCTGCTGGAAAAGTATTTTGAGAAATGGGGTGGTCCAGTAGAGGAAGTTATCACAATTCCATCAGAACAAGCAGCCATTATTACCTTTAAGGAGGAAGAAGGTATAAATTTATCTGCAATTGCTGGTAGTTTTTGCTGTTACAGTTCTAGGGGCCATATTTACTAACAGCTTCCGCCAGCGCTGTTAACCCTCTTTTGACGTTAAAAAAAACTGCTGTCAGGATTTACTAAAGATACACAGTGCAAAATTAGAGCTGAAAAGGCATGGACTGATTTTTTTTTTTTTTTGCGGCTGACCTTATTGCATGTGCATTTGTAGGAGTTTCCCTTTCAGACACCGCAGAGAACAGAGAGCGCATGGTAGAAGGGAGAAAATATTTTCCACTCATATTAATTTCTTTGGAATGCCAAAGGAAGACGTTATCCATACATATCGTTTGCCAAGCCATGTTGGCCTATATATATATGTGTACATGTTTGTCAGATTACATGTAACAAGTTGCACCTGTGTTGACCCGCACCAGATGAGCATCAGCTCTGCTTATTTGCGACCCAACGCTAATTTGCGCTGCTCTTGGTAGACTGCGTTGGTCATTATGTAAATGATTTGACTGTGTCTGTGTTCTTTAATTTGCACCTTAGCAGTAGATCATGCGCAAAACTTGCCACTCCCATCAGTGCATTTGTGGAATTGCGCTCTTACACTAATTTGCCCTGCTTAGTAAATCTGGCCCTTAATTTGGTAGCATTTATTTACCTCATTTTGACAATATCAATGCATTAATTCACTGTACCTACAACTTTCATTCTTTACAGCTAAAGAGAGAGTTTTGAAACAAGAGAATAACATCTGTGATGTTCCAGTCAACATATATCCCTACTTTAAATCACTGGATACAGTCTTGTATGGTGGAAACAGACCACATTTGAAGCTGCCTGATCCCATTACAGTCAGTGTACATCCTGCCATCAGGGAGTTCCTTCTCAAGAAAGGGGAGATTTCCTCTATTAAAGACCAGATGAGCTCACACTTCTGCCAAATAAACATGGAGAAACCTGAAGTTTTGCTCAGTCCTGATCCAGCGTTATTGAAACAGAAACGAGAAACCAGAAGACACGTTGATGGCTGGAGTAAGAATGCCTGTGATGCCTTCATGAAAATAATGTCAAACTACACAACGTCTGAGTGGCCGGTGTCACACCCCTTGTGGTCTAAAATGAAGAAAGATGTTATGGAAGTGGTGAAAGATAAGGTTTTTACAGATTTGGATGCCTCTAAAGGTGTCCTGACACTGGCGGGAATGACCCATGAGATAATTGGACTAAAACCCATCATGGAGAAAATTTTAGAGAGAGCAACAAATCAAATAGAGAGAGAGAAGAACAGTGTGACAGAGCAAATGGAGATGTCTCCTGCCATGTACTCTCTGCTTTTACAAGATGGCCTGAAAAGTGCTGTTTCTCCACATCTGCACATTGACTACAACAAAAAAATGAACAGGCTAAATTTATCCGGTCTTCATACAGAAACTCTTACCTTCAAGAATTGGGCCCTTGAGAAGAAAATAAATATGAAACAGAAGCCCTTAAAGATTGACCGTTCAATCCTGGAGTTCCTTAGATCAGTGAATTGTGATGAAATGTCCACAGATCTCTTTATATCTCATGGAATAACTGCTGTCTACACAATCGAAAATGGAGATGTTGTTTTGACTGGGAGCACAGAAAAAGCACTTGTTGAGGCAGAGAAGAGGGTGAATATGGTTCTTACATCCAAAGACCTCATTATAGAAGATCAGGGTGTCCTTCAAATGACAGAGTGGCAGGATCTCAAAAAACAATTGCAAAAATCATTCAATACATCCAAAAATATATCTGTGTTTGTGAATCTTTCACAGAGAGACAAAGTAATAGTGACTGGATTCAGAGATCCAGTGATGGAGGTCAGTGAGAACTTGGGACGTTTCATTGAGAAACACACTAAAATTGAAGAAACGGTTCGTGTAAAATCACATGCAGTGGTTGAATTCATAAAAGACAGAAAAACACAAGACTGGCAGCACATTATGAAGTCTGATAAAATTAAAGTGAAATTTGATTCAAAGAGACCCCGGATCAAACTGTCTGGAGAGCGAAGATTTGTCCAGCCAGCTATGACTTTCTTTAAAAGGTTGGCAGATTCTCTCCACACGGACACACACATCATTAAAAAGGCAGGAGTAAAGAAGTACTTCAAGGAACAGGGTAAAATGATGCTCTCAATGCTGTTGAAGGAAAAAAGATTTGTGGTGGTTCTCCAGGAAGATGACATGCTGGAACAGGAAGAGGATGTTCTTCTTCCAGGTACAGTTAATGGTTACACAAAACAATGTCAGAATATAAATTGAGATTACTTATACATCTTTGTTTTTTATCTTTAGGGCCCATTGGCAGAGTCTCTACTTGTCCCGGTATGGACTCTATGCAAGTATATGGTCAGAATCAAAGCATATTCAGAAGATCCAGTGAGAAAGTAGAGGAGGATAAATATCTGCTTACCAAATTTAAAGGTCAGTAAACAATAAAAATAATGCTTTTCCATCTATTTATATGAAAAAGTTAAATAAAAAATAACTGATCCTTATTTTCTTTCTATCAAACCCTTTGGGGGGCGGAATTCAGAATCTCCCACAAATGAAGAGTTTGTGATGGTGGTTGAGAAAATTGAGCCAGCTGTGTTCCAACTGTGTGGAGAGACATCAGAGGACCTGAGGGAAGCCAAGGATATGATCCACAGCTTCATAGTACGGGAGCATTTGACCATTCCAATTCGTGATCCAGCCATTGCTCATTTCACCAAGGAGGCTGTAGAAATGCTTAACTCCATGCAGAGGGAGTTCACAGTCAGTGTCCAACTTGAGAAGAAAGGCCGAGACTCTGTCGTCACATTGGAAGGCCTGACAAGAGACGTTCACAGTGCGGAGAGTCGTATTCGGGACGTGATCCGCAAGGTGGAAAGGAACGAATACCGAAGACGTGAGGCATTTATAATCAGCAGTATGGTTAAGTGGCAATATCAGGAGAATGGACGCAACCTCAAAAACTTTGATATGTTGACTAATTATGAGCTGGAAGAGGCCTATCAGAAGAGACAGCCTTCAGTGAGAATCAAGATTAATAATGATGATTATGAGGCTGATTTAGTTCGCAAAGAGGCCACAAGAGGGAGAATGAAGATTGAACTGAATAGAGTAGATCTGAAAGGTGAGAATATTTTATAATCTAGACATTGATTAAAAGGCCATCATGTACAAAGAATAGTTGTTCATGTTTTTGTTCTTCTTGTCCATAGATGCAGCTGCAGCAGCAGCTCAAAGCCCTTTGCCTTCACACTGGGAGGACATGAAAGGAAAGTCAGTTGTTCTTGTAAAACTCACAGCAGGCTCGAATGAATATAACGAAGTGGAGAAAGAGTTCAGAAGAACCAATCTAACCTCTAACATCATTGAAGTAAGACTAGATGAAGGGGAAAGAGAAATCTCCTGTTTATTAGTTTTGAAAGGTTCTGGTGTTGCATTTTATTACTATAGTGTAATACTAATATTTATTTTTGTCTTTAGATTGAAACAGTTCAGAACAGCGCACTTTGGAGAAACTATATGATCAAAAAGGAGGAAATGGAAGAAAAAAACAAGCACAAAAACAATGAAAAGCGTCTTTTCCACGGCACTGGCCCAGATAAAACAGATCAGATCAACCATCACGGTTTCAATCGCAGCTTTTCTGGAATGCATGGTATCAGTCAAATTCAGCATTCATTTTATTTGCTCTTGTATCCATTCATGCCAACAGTCTGTTGCTCTTGTTCTGTTTTTAGGAGCCATTTATGGGAATGGTACATATTTTGCGGTGGACCCGAGTTATTCAGCTCGAGGCTACTCTAACCCTTATGTCAGAGGAGTTAAACGCATGTATCTCGCCAGGGTGCTTGTCGGTGATTTCACTCAAGGAAAACAAGGCCTTCCTGTTCCCCCTCGAAAGAGCTCCAATAGTGCTGATCTCTATAACAGCGTGACTGACAACATCAACAACCCAAGCATGTTTGTGGTCTTCAATGATGTACAGGCTTACCCAGAATACCTAATCACCTTCCAGTAGTGATTATGAGATTTCAGTTTCTGTTCAGCTAGTGTTTTTGCTGCTGTTTTACGTTGATTTGGTGTAGCTGAACATACTGCTATGTTTAAGTTTTACTGGCAATGTAGACTGTAGCATCTTGCTTATATAAATGACAAAAACTGCGAGAACAGTAATTTATTAAACATTTAGGCTCTCCATTTTATCTTGAGCTGGTTTTCTGAAATTAGCTGTTTTTTTTTGTTTTTTTTTCATATTGCCTAACTTGAGGCAATATGAGGCAATATTGAGGAATTGCCTAACAAAATAGTTTGTGTTGAACATACATATGGGGATTATGTTTATGTAGATTAAATGAGCACATTGATTAAAATTAGACATATCATTTTGTGACAATAAATATAAAAAATGACTTATATTAATTATGAATGGTAAATTAAAAAAAAATATATATATATATATATATATATATATATATATATATATATATATATTTTCACTGCATCCTTTAAACATTCCAAAAAAATCTGATTTTCAGTGGATGTTTTTATATTTTTCTGAGTAATATTGCACTAATTTATTTACAATAAAATAAATTATCTTAAAATATGATGAAAAGGTAAGAACAAAACATTGCTGGTTCATATACCGCAATGAGAACATCTTAACTTATCTTGGAGGAAAGTACTACTTATACTACTTTATAAAAAAATAAGTAAAATGTATTAACAGTGGAATGTGCCTACATTTTATTTTATGATTTTGACTGACTTCACATGTGCTGGGAGGCTGGTTATAACCTACTATTTCTGCAGTGCAAACAGAAACTTAAATGAGTGGACATGTCACTGCATGCAGGTTTGGGTGCTCCACGCTGCCACTTCAAATGATGTCCTTACCTCGCTAACTTATGGAGCCCCTAAAGGGACATGGCAAAAGAAAAAAAATTGAGATTGGAGGAAAAATTATTTATCAATGCTTTTGCATTCTCTTTGCATTCAAATATTTTGCATTCCCCCGAGAAACCTTGCGTTCGCTCACAAAATGTTTTGTGTTCCCCCGAAAAAACTTTGCATTCGCTCGCAAAAAACACAAAAGTTTTGTGAGCGAATGCAAAGTTTCTTGAGGGAATGCAAAGGTTTTTGCGAGCAAACACAAAAGCATTGACATATAGCCTATTTTTTCCTCCAATTTCATATTTTTTCCATCATCATGTCCATTTTAGGGTCTCTGTACTAACTTCACTCCGTTGCTGCGTCCGAAATCGCATATGTAAGTCTACTAGCCTACGTTTGGTTTGAAATTAATTTTGTGACTGTTAAATTAATACATATACAGATGACTACATACAATGTCATCATACAATGTTGTAGAACGTCACTGCTGGTATTAAAGACCCCCTGTGGTGTTGTTTTTTAAATATGCTTTAAGTCAAACCATGTGGAAATTCATAAGTCAACACCATTGCTGAGTATTTTCTCCTTAAAACTGCAGTTTGAAATCGCTGGTGTTTCTTACGTCACAAACTACCTTGTAACCAATCCCGTCATTGTGCTGGCAGCATCGTTAATTATAACCGCTCTGAAGCAGGGGAATCTCAAGAGAAACCATGTTATCTAGGTAGCCCATATTTTTCTGCTGATATGAAAAATCGTGTACATTTAACAATATAGCGGGTTCAATGTGTAGCCTATATTATGATGTTATAATGAACTGTCTTTCTCCACTGATGTTCAAAGCATTTTGCAGCCAGTCTGAGATGGCGAACTGGAACATGGTTTGTGTAACATTAGCAACACATTATTAGCTGTTTGATAATGTAGTCAAGCAAAAGGCTAATCATTATTACCGTCATGTGTCCGACGTTGTAAAGAGCGATACCATCGTGCAACGTTTACCTCAGTAAGTGGAGGCGGGGCTAATTTGCATATTCATAAATAGTAATAGTTGCAAGAAAACAAATTAGGTATGCCATACACGTTAAGTTAAACAATAAAACAGCCTAATTTGTTCTATCTAGCGATGCTTGGTCTGGACATGTTCTGCGCGCATGCGCATTAAGTTGTTTACAACTTAGAATCCCTCGAAAACGAGCACTTCGACAAGTAAACTGCACCGAAATACAAACGAAATATACAAACACATCATCAGTATAAGCAAGTATTATTAAAGGTAACATATATATAGCGTAACATCGTGCTAAAGACACAATAATCTCTCATCATTAGCCATAATAAGTTACGTACTTTATAACAGCAAATAGAATAGCATATCACACAAGCGATCCTACAAAGATCACATATAATACACTTAATTTGAATAGACGCACAACACCCGAACAATGAATAAAACTATATAAGATATATAACGTAAAAGTTAAGCATCTGCGTCAGCGCTCCGCCGGACTCGCTTTCAACTTTGCACTAAGCGCTATGGGCGGGATGATCGCCTGCACGTCGATCCGTGAGCGCTGATTGGCTGCTGTGCTGGATGCTGCGTGCCAATCAATCTCGGCAAAACAGAGAGAGATTTAAATCAGAAGGCATATTATTCTTATAAATATAATGGCCTTTTTAACACGTATAACACCACTGATCTTCTCAAACTTCTCCAAAAAATGCTTGTTCGGCGAGCATCCATTATAAAACACTCACAGCACATTAATTTTGACAGCTACGCGAATATGTTGAACTGTGTTCATGCAGAAATACGATGTTATATCGATCAGTGAGTCGAGAGCGCACGTGCGGTTTGTTTGCGCATAATAACGGACTCGCGCATGCCTTATGAACGACTCGTGTATGTCACTGTAATCGTCTTTACCTTCATTACAATCCTCATCCATCAAAACCTTTTTAGCGACACTGGTTTTCTTTTTCCAACCGAGAGAGTTTGCGTTTTGAGCCACCGTTCAGTCTGTATTTCACAGCAGCACGATGAGAAACGGCCTGGGCTGAACTGAAATAATTACAGAATAGCCTACGTACGAGAGAGGTGATGCCTTGTTTTAAATGTATTTTTTAATTAATTTTATTTAACTTTTTTAATGTAACGTATTAATAATTAAATTAATGAATTATATTAATAAATTTAAATTAATTTTAAGTTATCTCGCGGCCCACCTGGAGGATCACTGAGGACCCCTAGTGGGCCGTGGCCCACAGGTTGAAAACCACCGCTCTATATTGTTGAAAAATGCTATAGTAGCCTAACTCTACTTGTTTAGTATAGTGTTCTCCATTTACATAATTGTAAATAGTGTTGTGAGTAATGCATTAAGTAACGCGAGTTATGTAATCAGATCATACTTCTTCAAGTTACTAGTAAAATAATGCATTACTTTTAAATGTACAACAAAATATCTGAGTTACCTTTTGCTCTAATGTCCCCATGTTGAAAAAAATCGGTAGTGCTGTGCAGCAGTGTTGCGTGCACTGTGTAAACATGATGGTTATTGTAGTTTTAGACTAAATGTGGGCATTAATTTACTCATCTCACTTGTACAAAAACAGATTCAGTATCCCTCAAAATTAATAAAAACATATATAAAATATTATGCAAACCTGCAATAATTAAATTTAAATTACACAAATATACTTTGTATTTAATCTCACTTTAATTACCAGTGTCTTTGCTGCTGACCTTCGATGATCCAGTTCAACCATATGAATAAGTAAAAATTACTTTAGATACATCACACTTCTTCTTCTCTTTCTTATTCTTCTTTAATCCAGAATGGCAGCACAGCTGAAAGGTTTTTTTGAGCTGTGCCCTCTGCAAATTCTGGCATGAATTTGCATTTCCTTCAGCCTGATGCTTATTAATTTCACTTTTGGTAGGAATTGCCTTTATTTGCCAAAAATAGATTTTTTTGTTGTTGTTGTTGATGTTTATTAAAAAAACAAACAAGCAAGTCCAGCCCAGATGATAAAACTTAGTTACATAAAAGGTACTGTAACTAAGTAACGCAATTAGTTATTTTTTTCAGGGAGTAAAACAATATTGTAATGCATTACTTTTAAAAGTTACTTTCTCTAACACTGATTGTAAATGCTGTGGATTCAGGTGGGACAGGCATGTGGATATCAGGAACCAAGTGAGTAAATAATCTGGACTTTGGTCTCTGACTGTATACGTGCATGTGATCTTTGTGATTAGTTAGGTTATAATACTGTTATTGCAGATGTACTCGTTAGCACTTTTTTTTTTTTTTTTTTCAGTGTAAAGATATCAGTTAGGTTACTAAATGATACAAAACATTATTTTGTTTGTTAACAGTTGATACTGTTAACTGGCTTTACAAAAAAAAAAAAAAAAAAAAATACATATATATATATGAATATGTGTCACTTTTATAGATGAAAGTGCCCCTCAAACTGAGTTGGATGTGAAGAAACATCAAGAGTCAAGTGCTGTGGTCCTGGAGAACCTTCCAGATGATGTTACACAAGATGTTTTGACTCTTTTGGTGGAGAACATCACAAGCCTTTCTGAAAATGACTTTACCATAGAATTAATAAGAAAGGCAGTTGTGACATTTAAAAATCCCAGTGGTATGTTCTTCTATAAAATATACACATACATGTACTTTTTATCATAATGTAAGCATATTTCACTTAGTCAAGACTTTAAACTTTACATGACTGTCTTTTTGGCCTGGAGAAAATTAGAAAACTGAAGAAAATTGTTTATCTCAAAATCAGATTTTTAATAAATTAACACCTTTGATATTTTGCTGGTATATATTGTATAGTTGTATGTTACTATGACTTGATATAATTAATATATCATTAATTATATCAATATATTAATTATATTAATATTTCTGACAGATGCAGGAAAGTTCCTTGTGGACAGCAGGACACGAGGAATTCAAGAAGAATAATCTGAGGGCCCGTACATTGGAGAGAAGCACGTGTGTGCGGGTGGAGAATCTTCCAGATGAGGCCAACAACAACAAAATGCTGCTGGAAAAGTATTTTGAGAAATGGGGTGGTCCAGTAGAGGAAGTTATCACAATTCCATCAGAACAAGCAGCCATTATTACCTTTAAGGAGGAAGAAGGTATAAATACATTTGCAATTGCTGGTAATCTTCGCTGTTACCGTTCATTTAGTAACATTTATATACCTCATTTGACAATATCAATATAATATCATTAATTCACTGTACCTGCAACTTTCATTCTTTTTCAGCCAAAGACAGAATCTTGAAGCAAGAGAATAACTTCTGTGATGTTCCAGTCAAGATATATGCATGTGATTGGCAGGGAGGATTATGGGAAATGGAGTCCAGGAACTGACAGGAACAGACGGTGATCGTGACATAACGCCCCCCTTCCGGAAGGCGCGTCCTCGCGGCGTAAATGGCACAGATAGGGAGGGGGGGTGGGTGCATTGGAGACGTAGACAGGAACGGGGTCTCCAATGCAGATCCAGGAACTCAGGCAGCCACGGTGGGTCAGGTGCCACGGGTAGCCATAGCGGGTCAGGTTCCACGGGCAGCCATGGCGGGTCAGGTGCCACTGGCAGCCACGGCGGGTCAGGTGCCTCGGGCAGCCACGGCGGGTCAGGTGCCACGGATAGCCAAGGCGGGTCAGGAGTGTTGGGAGGCCACGGTAGGTCAGGTGGCTTGGGCAGCCACGGCAGGTCAGGGGCAGCCACGGCAGGTTAGGTGGCTCGGGCAACCACGGCAGGTCCGGAGGCTCGGGCAACCACGGCAGGTCAGGTGGCTTGGGCAGCCACGGCAGGTCAGGTGGCTTGGGCAGCCACGGCAGGTCAGGTGGCTTGGGCAGCCACGGCAGGTCAGGTGGCTTGGGCAACCACGGCAGGTCAAGTGGCTTGGGCAACCACGGCAGGTCAGGTGCTGTAGATGACCACGGCAAGTCAGAGTCCATAGATGACCACGGCGTGTCAGAGTCCATAGATGGCCATAGCGAGCTATAGTCCGTAGCCGGCCATAGCAGTACAAAGGCAGTTGAAGGCAGTGGTCGTGTAAGGTCCCCACCCACAAGCTCAAGCAGTTCGGAGGCCGCTGATGATCGCGGCCGTGCAGGGTCCCCACCCACAAGCTCCCCACCCTCAAGCTCCCCACCCTCAAGCTCCCCACCCTCAGGTATATGCCCCCCCCCAAAAAAGTTCTTGGGGAATTCAACGGAGGCCGTGGCGGTTTCGTGGGTAAGGAGCTCGGGTGGCGCCGGCAGGGCAAGGTGCTCGTTTGGTGCCAGTAGGGCAAGACGCTTGGGCGGCGCCGGCAGGGCAGGACGCTTGCGTGGCGCCGGCAGGGCAGGACGCTTGGGTGGCGCCGGCAGGGCAGGACGCTTGGGTGGCGCCGGCAGGGCAGACCAAGGGGGCTCCGTGGCCGTATCAGGAAGAGCGGGCTGCTCTGGGACGGCAGCGGGCTGCGGAACTGACTCACGGGCTGGAGCGGGCTCTGGAGTGGACTCACTGGCTGGAACGACCCCTATGTTCACAGACACTGGAGGGGCGGCCATCTTGCCCGTGGGCACTGGCGAAGCGGCCATCTTGTCCATAGCATCCAGAGAGTCTGAGCGCGTAGCATCCGGCGAGCTTGGGCGCGTAGCAACCGGCGAGGTTGGGCGTGTAGCAACCGGCGAGGTTGGGCGCGTAGCAACCGGCGGGCCTGAGTGCGTAGCAACCGGCGGGCCTGAGTGCGAAGCGGCCGGCGGGCCTGAGTGCGAAGCGGCCGGCGGGCCTGAGTGCGAAGCGGCCGGCGGGCCTGAGTGCGGAGCGGCCAGCGGAGGCTTAGGAATGCCAGCCGCTCGTGCTGAAGTCAGCGGTGGATCAGCCACACTGGAACGTAACCTTCTCCGCACCCGAACAAATCCAGAGACGTGACATGATTCTAGACGATCAGCGGAGACTTGACTTGGCTCTGGAAGATCAGCATGACGTGTTGTTGTTGTGGTAGCCGCCGTCTTGTGAGTGTTCTCTTTAGTGGCAGCCATTACGTGATTCGGGGAGGTGTCGCATTCCTCCACGACACCCACAGTAAAGGGAGATCCGCTCAGTTGCAAAGCCAGCTCTATATATTGTTCCAACGTCCAACTGGGATCGTGCAACGGCATGACGGAACTGAGCGGATCAGACAGTCCTCCTCGGAAAAAGATCATGAGACATACCTCATCAAAACATGTTAAATGCGCCAGTCCAATAAAGTCCTCGATGTAATCCTCTATCACTCTGTCTCCCTGGCGGAGACACATCAACTGAGCAGATGGATTCATAGTGGCTGAGACGGAAACGCTCACGATAGCTGCTGGATCTTGTGCGGGCGAAGTCTTCTGTAACGAAGCTGGACTCAGGCAGGGATCCATATGCAAAGCTTTATTATAAGTGAGCGTGGTCGTACAGGCAGGGTCAAATGGGAACAAACAGGAACAGCAAGGGACAGGCAGAATCGTACTCACAGAACAGAATACCAGGCAAGGATCAAAGGCAGGCAGCAATGGGTCGATAACGGGTAACAGGCAGTAACGGGAACAGACAGGCAGACAGGAAAATAACCGCTCAGAATTGCAACACAGGTTAACAAGACTTCGCCATGAGGTGGTGTGTGTGTAAGTCTTTTATAGTCCAGGTAATGATCTACAGGTGTGTGTGGCAATTGGTGATTAGTGTGGAGTGTGCATGTGATTGGCAGGGAGGATTATGGGAAATGGAGTCCAGGAACTGACAGGAACAGACGGTGATCGTGACAGTCTGAGTGGCCAGTGTCACACCCCTTGTGGTCTAAAGTGGAGAGTGATGTTAATAAATTGGTAAAAGATAAGGTGTTTACAGATATGGATGCCTCTAAAGGTGTCCTGACACTGGCGGGAATGACCCATGAGATAATTGGACTGAAACCCATCATGGAGAAAATTTTAGAAAGAGCAACAAATCAAATAGAGATAGAGAAGAACAGTGTGACAGAGCAAATGGATATATCTCCTGCCATGTACTCTCTGCTTTTACAAGATGGCCTGAAAAGTGCTGTTTCTCCAAACCTGCACATTGACTACAACAAAAAAATGAACAGGCTAAATTTATCCGGTCTTCATACAGAAACTCTTGCATTCAAGAATTGGGTCCTTGAGAAGAAAATAAAAATGAAACAGAAGCCCTTAAAGATTGACCGTTCAATCCTGGAGTTCCTTAGATCAGTGGATTGCAATGAAATGTCCACAGATCTCTTTATAGTTTATGGAATAACTGCTGTCTACACAATCGAAAATGAAGATGTTGTTGTGATTGGGAGCACAGAAAAAGCACTTGTTGAGGCAGAGAAGAGGGTGAATATGGTTCTTACATCCAAAGACCTCATTATAGAAGATCAGAGTGTCCTTCAAATGAAAGAGTGGCAGGATCTCAAAAAACAATTGCAGGAATTGTTCAGTTCTTCCAAAAATATATATGTGTTTATAAATCTTTCACAGAGAAACAAAGTAATAGTGACAGGATTCAGAGATCCAGTGATGGAGGTCAGTGAGAGCTTAGGAAGTTTCATTCTAGAACACACTAAAATTGAAGAAACGGTTTGTGTAAAATCACATGCAGCAGCTGAATTCATAAAAGACAGAAAATCACAAGACTGGCAGCATTTAATGAAGTCTGTTGAGGTGAAAATGAATTTTGATTCAAAGAGACCCTGGATCAAACTGTCTGGAGAGCGAGGATTTGTCCGGCCAGCTATGACTTTCTTTAAAGGGTTGGCAGATTCTCTCCACACGGACACACACATCATTAAAAAGGCAGGAGCAAAGAAGTACTTCAAGGAACAGGGTAAAATGATGCTCTCAATGCTGTTGAAGGAAAAAAGATTTGTGGTGGTGCTCCAGGAAGATGACATGCTGGAACAGGAAGAGGATGTTTTTTTCCCAGGTACAGTTGATGGTTACACACACACACACACAAATGTAGGAAGATAAAAATTGAAATCACGTATACATCTTTGTTTTTTATCTTTAGGGCACCTTGGCAGAGTCTCCACTTCTTTTCTTGGTATGGACTCTATGCAAGTATATGGTCAAAATCAAAGAGAAAAAGTAGTGGTCAGTAAATTTAAAGGTCAGTAAACAAAAATAATAATGCTTTTTCCATCAATTTAATTGAAAAAGTTTAATAAAAAATAATTGATCCCTATTTTCTTTTTATCAAACCTGCAGACGTTTTTGGGGGGAGAAATTCAGAATCTCCCAGAAATGAAGAGTTTGAGATCGTGGGTGAGGAAATTGAGCCAGCTGTGTTCCAACTGTGTGGAGAGACACCAGAGGACCTAAGGGAAGCCAAGGATATGATCCACAGCTTCATAGTATGCTTATGAGCATCTCAATCCGTGATCCAGCCATTGCTTATTTCACCAAGGAGGATGTAGAAATGCTGATAGGCATGCAGAGGGAGTTCACAGTCAGTGTCCAACTTGAGAGGAAAAACCAAGACTCTGTCATCACATTGGAAGGCCTGACAAGAGACGTTCACAGTGCAGAGAGACGTATTCAGGACATGATCCGCAAGGTGGAAAGAAATGAAAACCAAAGATGCCACCTCAAAAACTTTGATATGTTGACAAATTATGAGCCTGAACAGGCCTATCAGAAGAGACAGCCTTCAGGTAGAATCAGTATTAATAAAGGAGGACATGTGAACTTTTTGCCAATGAAAACAGCCATAAAAGGGAGCGTGAGACCGAACAGAGTAGATTTGCAAGGTGAAAATATTTTATGATCTAGACAGTGATTAAAAGGCCATCATGTAAAAAGATTAGTTATTCATGTTTTTATTCTTTTTGTCCATAGATGCAGCTCAAAGTTCTTTGCCTTCACACTGGGAGGACATGAAAGGAAAGCCAGTTGTTCTAAAACTCAGAGTAGGCTCAAAGGAATATGCAGAAGTGGAGAAAGAGTTTAGAAGAACCAGTCTAACTTCTAACATCATTGAAGTAAGACTAGACTTAGGAGGAGTACTGTCTATTTGTTAGTTTTGAAAGGTTTTGGTGTTGTAATTCAGCACTATGGTGTAATAGTAATGTTTCATTAAGCTGAATGTTTATTCTTGTCTTTAGATTGAAAGAGTTCAGAACAGAGCACTTTGGAAAAACTACATGATCAAAAAGGAGGAACTGGAAGACAAAAACAATGAAAAGCGTCTCTTCCACGGAACTGGCCCTGATAAAAACTTACCAACTTCAGCCGACGGTTCGGAACACACTGAGAAAACTTAGTTGGCCGACGAACAAAAACTGCCCGACGGCCGACTGTCGGCTTGGTGTGTTCCGGCCTTAAGAGAAATAGACCTTTTGTGTACATAGGAAAAAGTCTTAGATCTTTGAGTTCAGCTCATTAAAAATGAGGGCAAAAACAAAAGTGTTGCATTTATAATTTTGTTCAGTGTAATATTCCATACACTATCTGAGCTAGTTAGATAATATTTATATTTTTAGACATTAGAAGACAGATTAATTAATGTTATTGATTTATCATTTATATTAATCATATACACACATAATAAATAATCCTGTCATATACAATTTATGACATTTAAAAAAGTTTTTAAAAGTTCTAAATTATTTACATAAAAATGGGACAAAAAATTCCATAATAATGTAGTCCTAATTTAAGCAAATTAAATAAAAAATAAGAAATTCATCCCATCCAGGTAACAGCTGCAGATTTGTTAAAAAAAGTGATTTCTGGTTCAGAATGACTGGTTAAGACACACCAACATATATTGAAGAGTTCTTCAGAAATAAATAAAATAATCAAATGTAAATAATAATATAAATTATGTTCTGTTGCAAGTTCACATACTTGATCTCATGTGTTTTCATGGTTTAGTGTTGAGATGTTATTGTTGAGGGTCGTGAATGGGTGTCCCTTATTTTGCCTTGCTGAGATCACTGGACTCTTACAGAACACTCCAGACTGTGCAGTGAGAGCTTTAATTTGTGTAAGTGACGTGACTGACTATACAAGATGTGCTTTACCGACATTATTGACAATTCCATTCAGTGATACTTGCTATTCGTGAAACGTTAATATCATTAACCCGTCCTGAGGTGAAGTAGTGGTAGTCTTTAAAAGCATGTGCTTTTACATGCCGTGAGAGCTTCGCCGGTGTATGACATAGATGTAAATGTCAGCAAACGTAAAATTCGGCAAGAGTCTAATCCTAAGGCATGGGCGGATTGGCCATCGGGCAATTCTGGCAAATGCCAGAGGGGCCGGACCATTTTTTTAATGTGGGCCGGTCAGTTTTATTTTTAATATAAATAAATAAATAGTTTTTACAGTCCGACAGCACATAGGACGGGTTTTTATTTGTTAGCATGATTTCACTATGATTATAATAATATTGTTAATAATAAATCTTAAGCATTTGGCCCAGTCGGCAACAGTCTCGAAATGGGCCGACTGCCCCAGCCCTTTTAGTTACTGTTGCAATGTATATCCGACAAGCCATGCCACTCTCACACCACACATCATACTCTCTCAGAGTGAAAAATACATTGTAGCAAAGAGGACACTGAATGTGTCGACAGAGGAAAGAGAAATTTAAACAATAAATACCGTTCCCTTTCGAGGGAACTCACGCTGCGTTCGTTAGGTTGCTTTGGGAACGTGCTTGCACACGATGGCTATCTTGCAAGCGTACCAAGCCGACCTGCTGAAGGATTTGGATGGAGGGGAGGGGATTGGCCCAGACGCAGTTCGCGAAGGAGCCACCAAGGAGATCGCCAGAGCAGTTGGGCGGTCTATGGCAGCCTTGGTGGCAACGGAGAGGCACCTGTGGCTCAATTTGTCCGATTTAAAAGATAAGGACAGGGCCTTTCTCCTCGACGCCCCACTTGCACCATCTGGCCTGTTCGGCGACACTGTCACATCAGTCGTCGACAGGTTTCAGGATGCTAAGAAGCAAGCGGAGGCATTCAAAAAATATCTTCCACGCCGCCATCCATCCTCTGGGGTTGCTGGGCGTGAGCAACCCCAGCCGTATAGCTCCTCATACAGAGCGCAGCAGAAGGAGAGTGTCGCCTCTCGTGCTCCACCTTAGAGACACGGTGGGCCGGGACTGCGCTCTCAACCCAAGCCTTCTAAGCTGCAGACAGACCTGAGGGTCTTGCTTCAGGCGAAGAAGGCTGGGCAGAAGAAGTCCTGACGCCAGTGGTGTCAGACTTCTGAGGGCAGCCCCACACGGGGTGGAGCGGTGTTCACCTCAGTATACGGTGCCCGCCCTACCTCGTCGCCCTAGGGGGCCGTTCTGCCAACCCCGCCACCTCTGGTGCTTCGGGGTGCAGCGGTTTCCAGCGAATTAGTGACGCAGAGCTCAGAACACAAACAAAACGCTGCTTCACATTCACATCCTCTGAGGAGGATAAATTTACATCAAATATGTGCTGTCAGTACACCAGAGGCCAGCCTCGAGAGGTTGGTTCCCTTAGTAGATTTTCTGACAGAGTGGAAATCTCTTCAAAATATCTCACGTTGGGTCCTGCAAATTATAGAGAAAGGTTACAAAATCCAGTTTTGGTGCCGCCCACCTCTATACAAAGGAGTGTTGCAGACAACAGTACTTCCACAGCAGGCTCTGGTGTTGGAGCAAGAAATAAAAACCTTGTTAGCGAAGGAGGCTATAGAGAGGGTTCCGGTTGCCCACAGGGAGTCTGGGTTTTACAGCCGGTATTTCTTGGTTCCAAAAAAAGGATGGGGGGTTGCGCCCTATTTTAGATCCACGCCATCTGAATCGAGCAGTGTGAAAGCTAAAATTCAGGATGCTGATGATAAGTCAAATCGTGACTCAAATCAAATCCGAGGATTGGTTTGTCACAATAGATCTCAAGGACGCATACTTCCATGTCTCCATCCTTCCACAGCACAGGAAGTTCCTGAGGTTCACTTTCGGGGGTGAAGCATACCAATTTCGGGTTCTTCCGTTCGGCCTAGCTCTTTCACCCCGCACATTCACGAAATGCGTAGATGCAACACTGACCCCGCTCAGGCTGCAGGGCATACGCATTCTAAATTATATCGATGACTGGTTAATAGCACAGTCAGAGGAGATGGCGGTTCGGCATCGAGATGTTGTCCTTGCCCATATTCAGAAATTGGGGTTGAGACTGAATGCCAAGAAAAGTGTGCTTACTCCACGACAGAGGACCACTTTTCTTGGTGTGGTGTGGGATTCAGTGACAATGCGAGCATGTCTAACACCAGTTCGCATCACTGCTATTCTATCAGCCGTAAAAGAATTGAAGCTAGGCCAGTCACGCACTGTCTAACACCATTCTTCACTCCAGAGCTCCTTCCACAAGGAAACTATATGCCCTGAAGTGGAAACTTTTCACTTCTTGGTGTCATGAATGACAGTTAGATCTAGTCTACTGCCCGATAGGTTCAGTACTTGAGTTCCTACAAAGTCATTTTTCATCTGGGTTAACCCCATCTACACTAAAGGTGTATGTTTCATCTATTTCTGCTTACCATGCCCCTGTGGATGGTACTACTGTGGGGAAGAACCCATTAGTGACTCGTTTCCTTTGTGGCACCCAGAGGCTGAGGCCTGCGACACTCACTAGGGTCCCTGCTTGGGATTTGGCTATTGTTTTAGAAGGCCTATCTACAGCTCCATTTGAGCCACTTGAGTCAGTCTCAGATAAGTTCCTGACACTTAAGACTGTCTTCCTTCTTGCCATTTCATCCCTAAAGAGAGTAGGTGACCTTCAGGCCCTTTCAGTATCCCCAACTTGCCTTGAATTCGCACCGGGGATGGTCAAACCTTTCCTTCTATTCTAAAGCTTTCCAAAGCTATTCCTAAAGTTCTGACTAATGTTCCTCGGTTCTATAGTGCTGCAAGCCTTCTGTCCTCCTCCATTTGTAACCCTAGACCAGGAGAAGCTGAATCTGCTGTGTCCAGTGCGAGCACTAGACACGTATGTCCACAGAGCTGCCCTATGGAGAAAAGCAGATCAGTTATTTGTGTGTTTTGGACCGCATAACAGGGGTCACCCTGCATCCAAACACACTGTAAGCAAGTGGATAGTCGAGGCTATTTCACTCGCCTATGAGGTCTCTGGTCAGCAGTGTCCTTTAGCTGTCAGAGCTCACTCCACAAGGAGTATGGCGGCCTACAAGGCCTTAATTTTGGGGGTTTCCCTCAAAGAGATTTGCGATACGGACGGGTGGTCCTCGGCTCTCACGTTTGTGAGATACTATGACCTTGACCTGGACGCGGCTCCAGGGTCATCAGTTTTACTGTCCTAGTGTGCCACAGTTTCACACAGACAGGTATTTGTGATTATGGCATTTTGGTATATCGTTCCCAAAGCGACCTATCGGACGCAGCGTGAGTTCCCTCCAAAGGGAACGTCTCAGGTTACGTATGTAACCATAGTTCCCTGAGCGTTGCCATACTCCCTGCATCCCTGTGATCGGTTTGCTTTGGCAGTTTTAGCTGAAGCTGGTCTCTCTGGATGTGTATTTATCCTTTCCTGGTTGTGACATCACCCACCCGTGACGTTCACTCTCGCCATTGGACTAGTTGACAGACGTGCATCAGACGCAATCACGCTGACGGCGTTCCCAAAGCGACCTATCGGACGCAGCGTCTCGTTTCCTTTCTCACTATAGAACTATGGTTAAATACGTAACCTGAGACGTTTTGTGGCTCTTTAATGTGTCTTGACAGATTGCTGTAGCACCTCAGTTCAAGCAGCCTGTGACACCTCACATTTTTCAAATTCAAGTCCACAACGTTAATCTAACTGCTTTGTCTGACATAAATGTGGATACGGTGTCATGATTGGTTAGATCGCCTGTCAATCAAACTCAGTCAAAATCAAGCACATCATCAGAGGACCACTTTTCTTGGTATGGTGTGGTGTGGGATTCAGTGACAATGCGAGCATGTCTAACACCAGTTCGCATCACTGCTATTCTATCAGCCGTAAAAGAATTGAAGCTAGGCCAGTCACGCACTGTAAAACAGTTTCAGAGACTGTTGGGTCTGATGGCAGCTGTGTCCAACGTGATACCTTTTGGCCTGCTGTACATGAGACCCTTACAGTGGTGGCTCAGGACCAGAGGGTTTTCCCCAGATAGTTAAAGTAAGTTAAAGTAAAAATAATTGATACACACGCCTTTCAAATGGAAACAAATAACAAGTATTTGGGTGTCTTGTTCATTATATTTAATTTCATATAAAAGCAACAGAACTTAAATTACATCCAGTTTATAGCAACACAGCGCACAAGTGTGAATCCCGCGATATCCGCCTTTGATCTCGTAGGTGTCTGATCCACTACGAGAAAAGAGAACTGTCAGACTTGCGTGCACTTTTTTCACTCCTCGCCTCACTGCAGCCGCCAACTCTTGGCTGAATTTCAGGCGAGGCTAGGCGCATCTCAAACAAGCCTTTTGGTCAACACAGTCGGTGGAGAGCAACTGCGCCTGACTGCAGAATCCATTGAGGCCGAGGCTGCCTTTTTGACATAGGTCGGCATGACATCAGAGCAAGGCGGTCCACGGACGGACACAATAGGCTTGTTTAAGATGAGCAAAATCTGCGCAGAACCAATGCATGCCGGTTATGCCAAGTTTACACTGCAGGACTTTAAACATCGGCAGATCGCTGTGTTGTTCAGGCTACATGACTTGCTGTGGAGTCTTGAAGTCATTGTGGTGTTCACACTACGTGACACTACGTAAATGATCAGCAACAGGGGGTTACACACTACACGAGCTGATGACAACTGTCACCCAATGACTTTATTTGAAAATGGACATTGGGAAGAAATTAGATTAAATTTTGAATTAAATTTAATTAAAATTAAATGAACACTTTCACGCATAAGTTTAAAATATTCTGGCTGACCTCCCAGAGTTAAGGCCACCATTAGAATGTTTCCTTTATTGTTTCCATGACGACGTGTCATGATTGTCACGTGACACACCACGGCCACACTGTATGACAGATGTATCACTTTTCTCACCATGTCATCAACTATCTGATATTCTGATTCTCATACATTTACAAGTGAGTGTTTTGTCATCATGATCTTGATCTTAATCTATAACGCGAGATGGGCGCCGCCTTGTTTGTTTGCACTTTAGTTCAGAGAGTTCGGTTAGTCCGATTTATAGGCTGTGCTACAGCATGTGAATTCATCCATTTGTACCGAAATACATGTGGCCGGTGAACTGGAAGAAGAATAGAGTGAGCTTTATAGTTACTTACACAATGTGAATCTGATATGAATAAACGTCGGCAAATTATAGGCTATTTGAATGGATTGTTATTGCTGCTTCCATAGACATCAGTATATATTTCATTGGCTGTTGCGTCGCGACACGTGACTTCACAGGATATCGAGTTGGCTGACAGCTCCAGATATTTAGCATTCTAGATATTTGTCTGGCGTCAGCGAGGTGTCGACGACATGTCAGCGAGCCTCTTTGATGAATCGTTGAGTAGTTCACACATAAAGATTGGCGAGTGCCGGTCACCCGCTGATTTTCCACTGATCACCAGACCTGTTGGCGAGCTCGTTAACTTGCAAATCGGGCTTAAATCGGGCTTAAAATCTAGTAGTATAAACTTGGCATTATAAATGCGTCCGAGCATGGGCTGCCTTGCTCAGATGTCATGCTGACGAATGTCAAAAACCTCTTGCGAGGACAAGGCAGCTGTGTCGGATTCTGCAGTCGGGCACAGTTGCTCTCCACCGACTGCGCTGACCAAAAGCATGATGGGAAACAACTTGTTGATGACACAGCGTAATGCTAATTGGTTTAAACAACCATGATGTATTCATAGTTTTCAGTCACGTCACTGTCACGGAGCCATGGCAGGCAAAACAGCCATGTAACTGCAGCACAAGCCTGTCAATTTTCCATCTTAAAAACAAAATTATGTGAACAAGATGCAAGTTTTGGGCACTTGTGATCCATATACAGCACCTGCAGTGATTTCAATCACTAAAAACAGCAGGACGATTTTTTAAAAAGCTAACATGAAAAAAACTAGGGTGGGTTAAGGATTAAATTAAGCAAAGTTTAACACTAATCAGGGATTTGTTGATCTGGGTTTTATTTTAAATCGAGTTGTGTTGCACCACTTAATTTTAAACACAGATTAACTACGCAGAAAGACTGTTAGAATAAAAGGGCTGATCAAGCAGCATAGGCAGAGGATGAACCGACGCCAGGCTTAAAGGCTAAAGAATCCTTAGTGCCACCCAACCCAACCCTTAATGTACTAAAACAGTGATATTAAAAGATCAAATTCAGTTTAACCATTGTTGATGATGCATAATATATACAGGCGAGCAGACGAACATGAATGCAACGCGGTTTTTTTTTATAATGGTTTTAGGTATAAAAACACTTAGCGAGAAACCTTGTGTTGCATTAATATCATAGAATGTAAAAAAATATGGGCATAGTGTCCGTGATGTCACCCGTAGATTTCTGAAGAGCATTTTTGAAGCAAAAATGAGGCCGCTGCCATCTTAGCTGCGCGTCACTGCACGTCACTCCCGGGTAACTGAAAATGGGCAAAGAGGCGGGATGTGGTTGGAACTGAGGTGCCTGGTTGCTCACAGACAGCAGCGGCAAACCTGTCACTCAAGTGACCACGCCCTTAATTATTCAGAACTTTAAGGCTTAATACAATTTAAACTGATGAGTTAAAAAAAAATTCACCCCCCTCAGAGTTGTTATGAAGGGCAAAATTAGCTGTATAGACCAAAACCACAATTTGATCCAGGCTGTAAACATGTTTTTTTTTTTTTTTTCTGCTGTAAAGTTGGCCATTTTAACATGGGACTCAATGAGATTCTGCTCTCTTCTGGAGCCTGTCTCTAGTGGCCAGTCGATGAATCGCAGTTTGTCACTTCGGTATTGGCTTCATGAGAAACTGGGGGAGGTTGCCACTTGATTAATATTCTGTGTTCATTTGTTTGCCTGTACAAAGTACGCATAATCAATAAGATGTATATTGAATTTGGTCTTTTAATATCACTGTCTTATGGCATTAGATCTTTCTACAAAAATGGTAAAAATAAATGGCGGTCAATGGAGGAAATCATTGTTTTGCCCGCCAGGGGGGCGTTCCCCTCAGGGCATGACGTCACGTGAAACCTATCAATTGATCTCTTTTAAAATGTTTGATTTTAAAACTCTAATATCAGGTTTTTATGTGTATAAATTATTTGTGAATATTCCAAAACTCTCTGACAGTGCGATCTCTCTATGCGTTTTGTGATTGTTGTCATTTATAAAAAATAGCCTAGGCTAGCTAAAAACATGTTTGTATTAAAAATGATTGATACACACATCTTTCGAATGGAAATAAATAACAAGTACTTTGGGTGTATTGTTCATTATGTTTATTTTCATATAAAAGCAACAGAACTTAAATTACATCCAGTTTATCAGCAACACAGCGCATGAGTGTGAATCCCGCGACATCCGCCTTTGAGCTCGTAGGTGTCTGATCAACTTCGAGAACAGAGAACTGTCCGTCTTGCCTAAACTTATTTCACTCCTCCCCTCACTGCAGCCGCATACTCTCGCCTACATTTCAGGCGAGGCTAGGCGCATCTCAAACAAGCCTATTTCTAACCGGCATGTATACTCGCGGTGATCACCGGTGATCGGTTCTGCGCAGATTTTGCTCATCTCAAATGAGTCTAATCATCTGAAAGTGTCCCAAGGCACAAATGTTTTGGAAAGAACTCAATAATTAGGTACTTACAAAGAAAAGCTATGATTCTTGTTAATTTTGTAGAAGCTGATGAGAAAATGTTTTTTAATTTGATGGCGATAAAAACATAGTTTATATTTGATTTAATTAGGCTATTATAATTGCCCATTAGCCTACTAATATTCATAAAGTCAAATGAAATGAAAAAAATGCCAAATTTTGAACAATTTAAAATTGATGTTAAAATAGGCTATATTTGGAAACTATCCAAAAGTAAAAACTTCAAAGCAATGAAAACTCTACAGCCGTTTAGCCTAGGTATAGTTTAATGTTTAATAAGGAAAAAAAAAAAAAAATTGTGCCTTTCTCTTTTTTTTTTCTTTTCTCTCTTTTTTCTAATATATTTATTTACATTTATGGTAGCCTATATGTACTCTTATGTAGGCTACAATAGCCTATGTTTTGTTCCTATAAAAAAATGAGTGCAGTTAAAGGTCAATATAATAGGCATACACTGTTTTATTATTATTTGTTTGTTTGTTTGTTTGTTTTTATTATTGTTCTCGGGTAGTTTAAACAATCTCACTACTATCGTTCCTGTGTAGGCTATTGTAAACAGGCCACACTCACTGTCGGTTTCACGGTGAACTGACGCAGAAACGAAAGAGAATGAAAATTAGAGGGCGTAATTAGCTATATAGGCTACACTGACGTTCTGCAATTGGTTATTATTGGAGTAACTTCCTCGTTGACCAGAAGGGCCACGATGGACGAATATTATCCTATCATTGTCGAGGGAGACTGGGGACCTGAAAACGCTAAGATTGTGAAAAATAAACTTCATATTCACTTTCAGAGTAAGAAGAAATCTCAGGGAGGAGACTGTATTGTGCAATATAATGACAAGAACGATTCTGCTACGATTCTGTTCAAATCATCTGACAGTAAGTGCTAACAAAAGCATAATATGTTAAACAAACAGCGCGTTTTGTGTTATTTAGGAATGTAATTTCAGGTTCAAATAGTGCGACAAACTCTGATTAAGTAGCCTACTTGTAATCTGTGAATCTTCCGTTCAGATATTAATTGGGTCATTCCTGGGATTCGGTAATATTTCAGTCCCCCAGACTTACTGGTGGTTAACCAAAATAAATAGGTGAAAGCTTTTCACAATACTTTGGTATGTCCATTATAATGAATAAAAATAATTATTGCATTTTAATAATTTTTATCATAAAATAATGTCTTATTTCTATCGTACAATAATCATTTTGTCATGTCCGTGAGGCACTTCACTGAATTTCTTGTGAAAATAATTTTCTAAAAAAATTTCAAGATATTTTATAAAAAGACTATAAAGTTATGTACCTCAGTCTGAACTCAACCCCGTCACGCAAATCATTCTCCGCTTATAATAATTTAGACTCCACCCATATGTGACATCATTTACCAGAAATGACATCATTCAGTGGTGCAGAAGTAGTATCATACTTTTTATTCATATATTTGAGGCATATTATAGTCAGGGAGGGTACAAGCTTAACAACTCAACCCCATCACAAAAAAAAAAAAAAATATTTTATTTTACTCCATTAGTATATACAATGTACTTATTTCATTGCTACCATATATGGCCTACTCCCCTACACTGCAAGAGGAGCAGTGGCCATTTTGAGCAAAAAACCTCAACACCATCACATAATGTATATCTGTATAGGCCTATTTCTCATTGTTTCGGGGTTTAAAAGAGTTTTTCACTTCATTTATGAATAATTTTAATAATATTAATAATAATAAATTGTCATGATTTCAGTAAACATATACTTACTAAAATCATGATAACTCATGACAATTTTGTTAAAAATAGAATATTTGACAATGTGTGCACTTAAACATTGACAAACATCCTATGTCAGAAATGGCAGCCACATCAGCAGCAGATGGAAGGGAACAATATGAAAGAGAGACAAAATTATAAAAAAAAAAAAAAAAATACATATATATATATATATATATATGAGGGCATTTCTTGCTGATTACCACCTGACATATTAAGGACTAACACAATAAAATTGTGGTTTTAGTTAAACATCTAAACTGAAAACATTTTTTACAAAAATAAAGAGACCGGAAACACGCAATTTGTTTATTTTTAACTTCAGTCACATAAAAATGTGAAAATTATCGTAAATGTTAAATTTGTAGTTATTAAATTGTTATGAGGTGGAATATTACCAAATCCCAGGAATGACCCAGTTACTACTCTTTCTCTAGCCACCGTTGTCATCCATTTAAAGAAAAGTAAAGAAGTGAATACTTATAAACATAGCAGACTAAACTTGACATGTGCATACTTTGCAAGTAATCAGTAATAATAATAATAATAATAATAATAATAAATCCCTGTTGTCACTCATTACTAAGAATTTTGGAACATGTATTTGGGACTGGAAGAATTTTGAGCTTATAGGCTGTGGTAGATTTTCCCCTACACACCTGACTTAAGTTTACCTGGGGCATCTCCTAGTCGACACCCAAATGTCTACTGGCGACACTCAAAAATATTTATACTCTAGCATTGCGTCTACTAGTCGACAACTGGCTTCGAGTTGGTCAACGTCTTGACCCGTTTGAACACTATGACTTGGGAATAAGATCTCTAGCGTTCCCTAACTTGCTGCGCAGCAATAACCAGATAGACTCCAGACTATGCCTTAGAAAGAAATGTTAGTTATGATTAATTAAAAAATTCCATCACAAGACCTAAATGTCACATCATCGCCATTTGAATGGTCATATTCACTAATATCACGTAATGATATATCACTTTGTGTTGTGTTTTGTGGTGTGTTCTTTGTTTTAAAGTGTTGTGATGTATCTGTCTAAGTCTGATTGTTTGTGTTTAAGTCCGAGATGCCGTACTCTCCCAGGCAGAACACATCATTACTATTGACAGTAAGAAAACCAAGCTGAAAGTGTTCAAACCCAGCGATGTAGAGGAACAAGCAGACAACACTGGACAAAAAGTGAGTTGACATATTACAAAATGCAGAATTAAGACCAGAATGCTTTTGCTTAGCTTAGTGGCTTTATAAATCAAATTCTTTAGATTGCATCAGGTCAAACAACATTAACAAAATCATAAAATATTAATTCAGTTATACAGGTATGGTTGAGATGTAGATGCATTTTAGAGTTTCTGTATGAAGATGGTTGTCATTTCTCTATATTGTTGAAACATGCTATAGTAGATAGCAAATAGCCTAACTAACTCTACTTATTTAGTATAGAGTTTTCCATTTACATAACTGTAAATAGTGTTGGGAGTAACGCATAACGTGTGTTACGTAATCAGATTATACTTTTTCAAGTTACTATTAAAGTAATGCATTACTTTTAAATGTACAACAAAATATCTGAGTTACCTTTTGCTCTAATGTCCCCATGTTGAGAAAAATCGGTAGTGATGTGCAGCAGTGTTGCGTGCACTGTATAAACATGATGGTTATTGTAGTTCTAGACTAAATGTGGGCATTAATTTACTCATCTCACTTGTACAAAAACAGATTCAGTATCCCTCAAAATGAATAAAAACTCAGAATATTATGCAAACCTGCAATAATTATGTTGTTTGTGTAATTTTATGATGTTAAATTACACAAATATACTTTGTATTTAATCTCACTTTAATTACCAGTGTCTTTGCTGCTGACCTTCGATGATCCAATTCAACCATATGAATAAGTAAAAATTACTTTAGATACATCACACTTCTTCTGTTTCTTATTCTTCTTTAATCCAGAATGGCAGCACAGCTGAAAGGTTTTTTGAGCTGTGCCCTCTGCAAATTCTGGCATGAATTTGCATTTCCTTCAGCCTGATGCTTATTAATTTCACTTTTGGTGTGAAAGGGCCTTTATTTGCCAAAAATATTTTTTTTTTGTTGATGTTTATTAAAAAACAAACAAGCAAGTCCAGCCCAGTGGCCTGTTGTACAAAGCCGGTTTCAGTTTCTACCCAGGTAAGTTCAAGATTAGTTTGAGCAAACTCTGGTTTTTCGAGTTTATGAAGGTGGATTGGTTTTTAGCGGGGTTCATTGCTATGGTAACTTATGCTACATGGCTAACCTGCTCCGGAGCAGGTTTTATTCTGAGTTAGAGATCGCAAACCCAAACTCGACCAATCAGCTGTGAGGAAAGTGACACGTATCTGATGCAATAAAGCCACTCCCCCTGTATCTCTCGCTCCAAATTAAATCAGTTTATAGTGAAAACATTTTAGAGACAAAATTGCTCAACATTTGCTGTTAATTATTCATTATATTTATATTAAATTAATTAAAATTATGAATAATTCATTACATATTCATATAATTAGGTTGACAATATTAAACTTTGCTTTTAAATTAAAATAAATATAATGCATGCATAATATATAAAGCTTTTATACAGATTAAGTTTACATGTATTCTTTTGAGCTCTTTGTGAAACTATATTAATTATTTGGTGTATTTGTTTGATTCACATGCATTGATATAGTCAGATATTCAGCTGCCTTCTCAAACTTTCACTGCATCAGTGTTTATCTCTGCTTTGTAAATGCGTTTAATTTCATACTTTTCATAACGATCTCTTAATCTTCGGAAGCGACATGAATTGCGCGGCTCTCTCGCGAGAAGTGAATCAAACTGACGTTCACCTTGTTCTGTGTGATTGGCTGTTTGCCGCATGTGTCACACTTTCAGGTGCACACGCTTTGCAAACTCTGGATTAAACCTGAGTTGACAGAGAAAGTTTATACCGAGCGTTGTGCAACAGTTGATCCTGATCTAAACCAGGTTGGATTTATCTGGATTTGTCAACTCCAAACCTACTCTGAAACTCAGAGTTTGTTCAACTAGCTTCATGCAACAGGCCACAGATGATAAAACTTAGTTACATAAAAGGTACTGTAACTAAGTAATGCAATTAGTTACTTTTTCAGGGAGTAACACAATATTGTAATGCATTACTTTTAAAAGTTACTTTCTCTAACACTGATTGTAAATGCTATGGTTTCAGGTGGGCCAGGCATGTGGATATCAGGAACCAAGTGAGTAAATAATCTGAACTTTGGTCTCTGACTGTATACGTGCATGTGATCTTTGTGATTAGTTAGGTTATAATACTGTTATTGCAGATGTACTCGTTAGCACATTTTTTTTTTTTTTTTTTTTTTTTTTCAGTGTAAAGATATCAGTTAGGTTACTAAATGATACAAAACATTATTTTGTTTGTTAATAGTTGATACTGTTAACTGGCTTTACAAACAAACAAACAAACAAACAATAAATAAATAAATAAATAAATATATGAATATGTGTCACTTTTATAGATGAAAGTGCCCCTCAAACTGAGTTGGATGTGAAGAAACATCAAGAGTCAAGTGCTGTGGTCCTGGAGAACCTTCCAGATGATGTTAAACAAGATGTTTTGACTCTTTTGGTGGAGAACATCACAAGCCTTTCTGAAAATGACTTTACCATAGAATTAATAAGAAAAGCAGTTGTGACATTTAAAAATCCCAGTGGTATGTTCTTCTATAAAATATACACATACATGTACTTTTTATCATAATGTAAGCATATTTCACTTAGTCAAGACTTTAAACTTTACATGACTGTTTTTTTGGCCTGAGGAAAATTAGAAAACTGAAGAAAATTGTTTTCATTTTTCAAATTGAAAATCAGATTTTTAATAAATTAACACCTTTGATATTTTGCTGGTATATATTGTATAGTTGTATGTTACCATGACTTGATATAATTAATATATCATTAATTATATCAATATATTAATTATATCAATATATTAATTATATTAATATTTCTGACAGATGCAGGAAAGTTCCTTGTGGACAGCAGGACACATGAGGAATTCAAGAAGAATAATCTGAGGGCCCGTACATTGGAGAGAAGCACGTGTGTGCGGGTGGAGAATCTTCCAGATGAGGCCAAAAACAACAAGATGCTGCTGAAACTATATTTTGAGAAATGGGGTGGTCCAGCAGAGGAAGTTATCACAATTCCATCAGAACAAGCAGCCATTATTACCTTTAAGGAGGAAGAAGGTATAAATACATTTGCAATTGCTGGTAATCTTCGCTGTTAACGTTCATTTAGTAACATTTATATACCTCATTTGACAATATCAATATAATATCATTAATTCACTGTACCTGCAACTTTCATTCTTTTTCAGCCAAAGAGAGAATCTTGAAGCAAGAGAATAACATCTGTGATGTTCCAGTCAAGATATATCCCTACTTTAAATCACTGGATACAGTCTTGTATGGTGGAAACAGACCACATTTGAAGCTGCCTGATCCCATTACAGTCAGTGTACATCCTGCCATCAGGGAGTTCCTTCTCAAGAAAGGGGAGATTTCCTCTATTAAAGACCAGATGAGCTCACACTTCTGCCAAATAAACATGGACAAACCTGAAGCTTTGCTCAGTCCTGATCTAGTGTTACTAAAACAGAAACCAGAAACCAGAAGACACGTTGATGGCTGGAGTAAGAATGCCTGTGATTCCTTCATGAAAATAATGTCAAACTACACAACGTCTGAGTGGCCGGTGTCACACCCCTTGTGGTCTAAAGTGGAGAGTGATGTTAAGAAATTGGTAAAAGATAAGGTGTTTACAGATATGGATGCCTCTAAAGGTGTCCTGACACTGGCGGGAATGACCCATGAGATAATTGGACTGAAACCCATCATGGAGAAAATTTTAGAGAGAGCAACAAATCAAATAGAGAGAGAGAAGAACAGTGTGACAGAGCAAATGGATATATCTCCTGCCATGTACTCTCTGCTTTTACAAGATGGCCTGAAAAGTGCTGTTTCTCCACATCTGCACATTGACTACAACAAAAAAATTAACAGGCTAAATTTATCTGGTCTTCATACAGAAACTCTTGCATTCAAGAATTGGGTCCTTGAGAAAAAAATAAATATGAAACAGAAGCCCTTAAAGATTGACCGTTCAATCCTGGAGTTCCTTAGATCTGTGGATTGCAATGAAATGTCCACAGATCTCTTTATATCTCATGGAATAACTGCTGTCTACACAATCGAAAATGAAGATGTTGTTGTGATTGGCAGCACAGAAAAAGCACTTGTTGAGGCAGAGAAGAGGGTGAATATGGTTCTTACATCCAAAGACCTCATTATAGAAGATCAGAGTGTCCTTCAAATGAAAGAGTGGCAGGATCTCAAAAAACAATTGCAGGAATTGTTCAGTACTTCCAAAAATATATATGTGTTTATAAATCTTTCACAGAAAGACAAAGTAATAGTGACAGGATTCAGAGATCCAGTGATGGAGGTCAGTGAGAGCTTAGGAAGTTTCATTCTAGAACACACTAAAATTGAAGAAACGGTTCGTGTAAAATCACATGCAGCGGTTGAATTCATAAAAGACAGAAAATCACAAGACTGGCAGCATTTAATGAAGTCTGTTGAGGTGAAAGTGAGTTTTGATTCAAAGAGACCCTGGATCAAACTGTCTGGAGAGCGAGGATTTGTCCAGCCAGCTATGACTTTCTTTAAAAGGTTGGCAGATTCTCTCCACACGGACACACACATCATTAAAAAGGCAGGAGCAAAGAAGTACTTCAAGGAACAGGGTAAAATGATGCTCTCAATGCTGTTGAAGGAAAAAAGATTTGTTGTGGTGCTCCAGGAAGATGACATGCTGGAACAGGAAGAGGATGTTTTTTTCCCAGGTACAGTTGATGGTTACACACACACACACACACACACACACACACACACACACAAATGTAGGAAGATAAAAATTGAAATCACGTATACATCTTTGTTTTTTATCTTTAGGGCACCTTGGCAGAGTCTCCACTTCTTTTCTTGGTATGGACTCTATGCAAGTATATGGTCAAAATCAAAGAATATTTAGAAGGTCCGGTGAAAAAGTAGTGGTCAGTAAATTTAAAGGTCAGTAAACAAAAATAATAATGCTTTTTCCATCAATTTTATTGAAAAAGTTTAATAAAAAATAATTGATCCCTATTTTCTTTTTATCAAACCTGCAGACGTTTTTGGGGGGAGAAATTCAGAATCTCCCAGAAATGAAGAGTTTGAGATCGTGGGTGAGGAAATTGAGCCAGCTGTGTTCCAACTGTGTGGAGAGACACCAGAGGACCTGAGGGAAGCCAAGGATATGATCCACAGCTTCATAGTACGGGAGCTTATGACCATCTCAATCCGTGATCCAGCCATTGCTGATTTCACCAAGGAGGATGTAGAAATGCTGAACGGCATGCAGAGGGAGTTCACAGTCAGTGTTCAACTTGAGAGGAAAAACCAAGACTCTGTCATCACATTGGAAGGCCTGACAAGAGACGTTCACAGTGCAGAGAGACGTATTCGGGACATGATCCGCAAGGTGGAAAGAAATGAAAACCAAAGATGCCACCTCAAAAACTTTGATATGTTGACAATTTACGAGCCTGAACAGGCCTATCAGAATAGACAGCCTTCAGGTAGAATCAGTATTAATAAAGGAGGACATGTGAACTTTTTGCCAATGAAAATGACCATAGGTGGTCTGCAAGGTGAAAATATTTTATGATCTAGACAGTGATTAAAAGGCCATCATGTACTAAGATTAGTTATTCATGTTTTTATTCTTTTTGTCCATAGATGCAGCTCAAAGTTCTTTGCCTTCACACTGGGAGGACATGAAAGGAAAGCCAGTTGTTCTTGTAAAACTCAGAGTAGGCTCAAAGGAATATGCAGAAGTGGTGAAAAAGTTTAGAAGAACCAGTCTATCCTCTAACATCATTGAAGTAAGACTAGACTTAGGAGGAGTACTGTCTATTTGTTAGTTTTGAAAGGTTTTGGTGTTGTAATTCAGCACTATGGTGTAATAGTAATGTTTTATTAAGCTGAATGTTTATTCTTGTCTTTAGATTGAAAGAGTTCAGAACAGAGCACTTTGGAAAAACTACATGATCAAAAAGGAGGAACTGGAAGACAAAAACAAGCACAAAAACAATGAAAAGCGTCTCTTCCACGGAACTGGCCCTGATAACACAGATCAGATCAACCATCACGGCTTCAATCGCAGCTTTGCTGGGATACATGGTATCAGTCAAATTCAGCATTCATTTTATTTGCATATTGTATCCATTCGTGCCAACATTCTAATGATCTTTCTGTTTTTAGGAGCCATGTATGGAAATGGGACATATTTTGCTGTGGACCCGAGTTACGCAGCTCGAGGCTACTCTAAATCTGATATCAACGGACATAAATACATTTATCTCGCCAGGGTGCTTGTCGGTGATTTCACTCAAGGAAAACAAGGCTTTCCTGTTCCCCCTCCAAAGAGCTTCAATAGTGCTGATCTCTATAACAGTGTGACTGACAACATCAACAACCCATCAATGTTTGTGATTTTCAATGATGTACAGGCTTACCCAGAATACTTAATCACCTTCAAGTAAAGATTATGTAATATCAGTTTCTGTCAGCTAGTGTTTTTGCTGCTGTTTTATGTTGATTTGGTGAATCTGAACACAGAGATAAGTGTAATATTTATGTCTATCATAATGCTCATAAATCATAAAAACTGAGTGAACAGTAATTTAATCCTGAGAAAGTCTTTGTATAAACCCTAATACTTTTAGACTGTCCGCCCTTTTTAGCTACTGATTTTTAAAAGGAAGCTGTCTTAACTCTGAGATGGTGAATGGGAACATGGTTTGGATAACATTAGTAACACATTATTAGCTGTTTGATAACAGTCAACCCAAAGGCTAATCACATCAATTACTGTTATGTGTCTCAACACTGTAGAGAACGATACATAAAACGCATTACGATTCTGATACATCGACTTGTAGATGACCCTATATAATTCACTCTTCCTCTTCTTCTGAATCGGTTTCTGGTTCAAAAATATATGGCTGAATTAAACCAGTATTTCCACTTGCCATTGTGCAGCATTTACTTCAGTAAAGTTTACCAAGTGGATCAGGTATTCTGAGCTGGTGTGATTGAGTGGAGGCGGGGACTAGTTTGTATATTTATGGATCCGCGTATACTAAATGAAGCAAGGGTGTAGAGTTACTAGTGCCAGTGTTCTGAAATATTTGGTGTCTGAGATTTTCGGTGACACTGGGCGGAGCTTACATAAATATTCACGAGTTTCCCGTTTCGTGTTAAAGCACCACTGAAAATAGTAGTGCATGGCACGCTGCTCGGATCACAGAATCTGTTTTCGGTAACGTAATTGCATGTCAGTGTTAGGATGGCTTGAGGGTGAGTAAATCATGGGATAATTTTCATTTCTTTAAAGAAATGTTTGTTCCGATTACCCCACAACAAAAATCACGAATGTCCTACTTTTTATCAGTAATGATGTCATCAGGAAAGAGTTGCAAAGACTTGGATTAATAGCAAGCCCAGTGAGAATGATTCCTTAAGGCTGTTAAAGATGCGGTTGATTATGATTTCTCTTTTTAAACTTTAGTTAGTGTTCTTTATGTGTGAGCTACTCAACGATGCATCAAAGAGGTTTGCTGATGCCTCTGCGACGCCTCACCGATGCCAGAGACCAAATATCTAGCATGATAAATATCTGGAGCTGTCGGCCGACTCGACATCCTGTGGTGTCAAGTGTTACGGCGAGCTACAGCCAATAGCTGTTTCCGTCACCCTGTTTTTATGCACATTTTGAAGTATCTCAACAGAAACGTGATGTAAACACTCATTTTCAAAAATAATAATCCCCTAATTCACAAAAAAGATTTTACGCTCACTTGAGGTGGTTTTTGACTTTGACTGCGAAAAAGAGTTAATGCGAGTAATGGGAGGTGGAAATGCATTTGCCAAATAAATTCTGAGCGAACCCACGTGACTAATCAGCTGTTTGTACTGATGTTGTCTTTCCAACAACAACAGGTGTGCCTGGACAGATGAGAAAACCAAAATATTCCTCTGTCTTATCTTTGAAAAACAAAAAACAAAACAAAAAAACAGTGGTCCACCTCTAACAGCCCCCACCAGTCTACCCCTCACAAAACCATCCAACCCCCTAAAACCAAAATTCAACTACCCCTGCTGGCACACATGATACCAACGTGTAATTCACATCATACTTAAACCTGTAGTAGGGAATAGGCAACAAAAAGTATGTGTTCCTTTTTCAATCATTTTGTAACACACTAGTGCCTCATTATATTTGTATAAGGCCAATTGTTCTACTTGTAGTATCTGCTGACCTCAGCTATGTTTCTGATCTTATTCTCAATTTATGTCTACAGATATTGTTGATTGCACTATCCAGAATATCTTGTTTATTGTGTGCTTTGTTTTTTAAATATTATTAAAATAAAAAACACATTCATTCTCAAAAGAGTATCATTTTATTTGTCTGTGTTTGTCTGATTTTACTACTCTTTACTACTCTTCTACTACTCTCTACTCCAAAAAATTCAAAGCACGATGCACAAAAATCATGTAACTGAATGTTCTAAATGAATGTCCTCATTTGTTTAGGGAGCTGCCAAAGGAAGACTTGCCACATGACGGACAAGGGCATCCCTGATTTCCTGTGTCTCTCTGTTGAGTTGATCATTAGTGCTGATGAGGTGGCTGAGGTTGGGGGTTTACAGGGGGGTCCAGACAGGCAGGTGGGCGCTGTTGCTTCTCTTTCTCTCACATATTGTGTAAGGCACAACATGCAGCCACAACTGTTGGCATGAAGGAGTGGTGCACATCTGACCTCTTGGCACGGATATGCCATCTTGCCTTAAAGTGCCCAAATGTGTGTTGAACTTTAAACCGAATAGCACTGAGTTGAACACTGAAAGCCTCTTCCTCCTGTGAAAGGTTTGAACTGGAGAACCCTTTCATGAGCCGTGGGAGTATGGGTATGCTGGGTCTCCAGCTACGAGTAGAGGCACCTGGAACCCCTTTACATCTACGCTGGCTTACGGGTGTCTGTCAGGAAATCTGTTGAAAATTGAGTCAAAGTCAGATTTATTTGTCACATACACAGGTACAACCTAAATGTTGGATGCTGGCTCCTTTGATGTGCTACAAGATTAATAAACTACAAATACAAATGTCAATTTCATGAATCAACCGACAGGAGTAAAACAGTACGTCTGCAATAATAGCATAGCCTTAGAATGTTAAGTCTACTAAAGGTAACCAACTGATTGTTTGAAATCATAGGCCTACCTGTACAAGTTGGAGGTGGTGAACACAGCTGCATCACGTACACTGCCGGGTGATCCAACACAAACTTGATACTGATCATCCACAAGCGCTTGTAGGACTATGGAGGGCCACCTTTTGTGGTTCACGTAGTCCTGGTATCCATCTGATGGGGGAAGTATCAGGATATGGGTCCCATCCAGTGTGCCGTACACCTGTGGTACAAGGTGCGCCTCAGACACGTTGGGTAATTTGACGAATTGATTTAACATCTTAAATTGTATGGCCCTGCATACGGCATAGACACAGCGGTGAACGGTGGTTTTGCTCACAGCAAACGTCTCTGTATTCAGCACAGGTGGCCAACTTGTACAAAGCATTGGCAATTCATTTTTTTTGTTGTTGTTGTTGTAATCGAATGTCCTCCAGTGATTTGGATGGGCCCAATGTATGGACCAATAACGTGTACTTCTGAAATGTCATAGCTAAAGATTGGAAATAACCGCTGGTTGGCGTGTCTGCTTTGTTTTGACTATGATGTCGTTTACAAGCCAGGTTCACAAAACCATACAGCAGACTGCCTTTCACGTCTCCCTCTGGATGTACCAGCGGATCCTTCCACAGATATGGAACCTGAACTTGTGGCTCTGATTTCTTCCACACTGAGTTCCCTTCTGGTCTCTGACTTTGACAGTGCTTGTTCCTCATGCTCAGAAATGGTGGCTCTTCATGAACAGATTAGCCGTGGCTGGCCTCCATCTATACGGGCTGTTGCCCAGAATCTAATGCCCTACTACAAAATTAGGGATGAACTCTCAGTGCAGGGTCATTACATCTTCCGTGGTTCCAGATTAGTGGTGCCTGTCTCATTGCGTCATACACTGATCACCCTGTCCCATGAAAGCCACCAGGGGATCGTACGCACTAAATAGCGTCTGCATGACCTTTACTGGTGGCCTTGTATGGACTCTCAGGTTCAGACCTGTATATCTGCCTGTGCCCCTTGTCAGTCTAACAACAAAACAGCTCTCACTCATCCAGCGCCTCTACAACCTGTTCCACTCCTTGACGGTCCCTGGAAGAAATTAGGCCTCGATATCGTTGGGCCATTTGAGACTGCCATTCCTGCTAGTCGGTATGCTGTGACATTGACCGACTACTATTCAAAGTGGCCTGAACTTGCCTTTTATCCATCTGCCACAACTGACGGTGTCATAGATTTTCTGACCACCGTTTTCAGTCGTCATGGAAATCCGGAAAGCATTGTCACTGATAACGGGACGCAGTTCACATCAGCTGCCTTTGCTGAATTTCTTTAATTTCTTAACTGCTCTATGGACGTAAAATGCGAACCAGACTGGACATTTTGCCCATTGCTCCTATGTCGAATTCATCTGTCCATGACACTGTGGAAAGGAAACAAGCCAAGATGAAACAGTACAAACAGTACACTGACATTAAGCGGCATGCATGTACCCCGTCTTTTGCTCAAGGGGAGAGAGTGAGGGTCAGAATTCCTCACTTAGTCCCTAAAGCACACTCCAGATTCTCTGCTCCGTTAACAGTGGAAAAGCGTGTGAGTCCAAACACTTTTCTGCTAAGTGATGGGAAGAGATGGAATGTCACACACTTGGCTCGTTCTCATTCTGCGCCCAGAAGTGGAGGTCAAGTTGATACACCAACTTGCACACAACCCATTCAGGGTACTTCTCCAAAACAGCCACGTATTAGATTCAAACCTAAGTGGCACAAAGACTATGTAATGTAACTGATTGAGATTTGAAGGGTTAAGAACAGTTTTTTTAGTTGAACCAAGCTGTAAAAGAAATGTACTTTAAAAAGTGTTCTGAGTTTCATGAACGTGAAGACTTTTGACTGCCATATGTTAGTTATGTTAAAACAGATGTCACCTTCTTTTGTAACTACAATTGCAGCCTTTATTTCAATAATTTCATAATACGATCAGTGTTCAGTTACTGAAGTAGTTTTCTTAACAGAGAGGGAAGATGTTGTGTTCTGTGAATCATTGTGATACTGAGTATGGTCGCTAGAGGGCAGTAAAACCTAATAAGAAACCTAGAGAGGTGATGAAGAAATTGAGTTGTTGATTTGCTATGGTAATGTTTACTGATGCTTCCTACATTAAAGACAACCGTTTGGAGCTAGCTTTTCTTTTCATTCTTTTTTACATCTTACAACACCACAAGTGTGCATATAGTATGGGACGTCCCCTAAGAAGTGGCCTTTGTTTTTATCAGAAATAAGATCTTTATAGGCCTCTTAAGTAGTAAAATGTGACTTATTTTACAAAACGCTGGAGTAAAATGTTTTCATATGAAGTGTGCATACAGTATGGCAGATTGAATTCAAGAGAAACTGTCATTTTAATACTATATATAAAAAAAAAATATATGAAAAAGAGGTATTAAGTGTATACTTTATTTTAGTTTTTTTTCTGCTTTTTGCAAATAATTTTGCTGTAAACCATAAAAATGTCTTGAGATGTGACCTATAAAGAAAGAAAAATACACAACTGTCAAAGACAACGTGAGAGTAAATAAAAAGGTTAACAGAGGTACAAAAGGCACAAAAATTCTCAAATCATGCCAACTCTGAAAACGCGTTCTCTCTCTGCTGTTCCTGAAATGATCGCATTCATAGTAATAGGCGCACACTTGCATATTTTTTTCGTTTTCTCGCGGCTGGCTTGACCTCAGTGAAATACTCTAACCGGACTCAACCCCCCCCCCGCGTTACCCCCCCATTTCCAGCCTTGAATATAACTCGTCTGTAATAGTTAAACCACTGTTTATTAGCTGTCGTCGGGTCGCCTTACTCTCGGTCCTTTGTTGTAAACAGACCACACTCTCGGTTTCACAGTAAATATACGCAGAAACGAAAGTAAAAATAAGCAGGAGGGCGTGATCAACTATATACAGTGACTCGCAAGTCATTTCCTCGTTCACAAGAAGGATCACGATGGACGAAAATTATCCCATCGTTGTCGAAGGAGACTGGGGACCTGAACACGCTAAAAGTGTTAAAAATAAACTTTATATTCACTTTCAGAGTAAGAAGAAATCCCAGGGAGGAGACTGCGTCTTGCAATATGATGACAAGAGCAACTCTGCTACGATTCTGTATAAATCATCTGACAGTAAGTGCTAACAAAAGCGTAATATGTTAACAAAAGAACACGTTTTTTGTTTTATTTGGTAATGTAATCAACCTGTCGAGACACTTAAAGTAATTTCAGTTTCAAATACAAAGTGCGACAAACTAACGAAGTTGCTGCGAATCTTCTGTTCAGATAGTTACTACTCTTTCTCTAGCCACCGTTTTCGTCCATTAAAGGAAAGTAAATTAGTGAATACTTAATAACATAGCAGACTAAATAAACCTGGCATATGCATACTTTGCAAGTAATTAATAATTAAAAAAAAAAAAAAAAAATTTTGAGCGTATAGGCCTAAATGTAACATTAGCGTTAATAATCTAAATGTTAACTTTAACTAATATCCCGTAATGATATATAACGTCATGTGTTATTTTGTGTTATGTTCTTTGTTTTAAAGTGTTGTGATGTACTGTATATGACTGCTGATTGTTTGTGTTTAAGTCCGAGATGCCGTACTCTCCCAGGCAGAACACATTATTACTATTGACAGTAAGCAAATCAAGTTGAACGTGTACAAACCCAGCGATGTAGAGGAACAAGCAGACAACACTGGACAAAGCGTGAGTACAAAATGCAGAATTAGAACCACAATGCTTTTACAATCAAACCTTGGATGAGTGGCTTTATAAATCAAATACATTAGATTGCAGCACTATATAGCCTATGAACAGAATGGTCTATCATAAAATATTAATTCAGTTTTATGGTTGAGATGTAGATGTATTTTCTCTAGGAAGATGTTTGTCATTTCTCTATATTGTTGGCTGGAGTAGAGAGAACAATAACTTGTTTAGTAGTGTTCTCCATTTACATATTTGTAAATGCTTTATGTTTTTTGTTGTTTCAGGCGAACCAGGCATGTGGATACCAGGAACCAAGTATGTAATCATATGGACTTTGTTCACTGACTGCTTACGTGCAAGCTTTTATTGGTTAGGTTTCTTACTGTTATTGTGGATGTACTTATTAACACATAAGTTTTCAATGGTAATGATATCAGTTAGTTTACTAAATGATACAAAACATTATTTCATAGTAGCTGACACTACTAGCTTCACAACAAACAACCTGCAATGACATTGAATAAATATGTGTCACTTTTAGATGAAAGTACCCCTCAGACTGAGTTGGATGTGAAGACGCATCAAGAGTCAAGTGCTGTGGTCCTGGAGAACCTTCCAGATGATGTTAAACAAGATGTTTTGACTCTTTTGGTGGAGAACATCACAAGTCTTTCTGAAAATGACTTCACCATTGAATTAATACTAGAATTAAGAAAAGCAGTTGTGACCTTTAAAAATCCCAGTGGTATGTTCTCCTATACAATATACATATTTTATCATAATGTAAGCATATTTCACTATGTACCAAAACATTAATTAAATGTAATCTTGATTGCACAGTGCTTAAGCTTTACGTGATGGTCTTTTTGGCCTGGAGAAAATGAGAAAACTGAAGAAAATTTGCTATCTGAAAATTAATAAATTAACACCTTTAATATTTTGATGTTATATATAGTTTTATGTTATTATGACTTGATCAAATCTGTCTAGAACATTGTGTAAAATATCATTTCTAACAGATGCAGAAAAGTTCCTTGTGGACAGCAGGACGCATACAAAGTTCAAGAAGAATAATCTGAGGGCCCGCACATTGGAGAGAAGCACGTGTGTGCGGGTGGAGAATCTTCCAGATGAGGCCAACAACAACAAGATGCTGCTGGAACTGTATTTTGAGAAATGGGGTGGTCCAGTAGAGGAAGTTATCACAATTCCATCAGAACAAGCAGCCATTATTACATTTATGGAGGAAGAAGGTATAAATTTATCTGCAATTGCTGTTACTCTTTGGTGTTACAGTTCTAGATTTGGTAACATTTATTTATCTCTTTTTGACAATATCAATGCATTTATTCATTATACCTGCAACTTTCATTCTTTTTCAGCCAAAGAGAGAATCTTGAAGCGAGAGAATAACATCTGTGATGTCCCAGTCAAGATATATCCCTACTTTAAATCACTGGATACAGTCTTGTATGGTGGAAACAGACCACATTTGAAGCTGCCTGATCCCATTACAGTCAGTGTACATCCTGCCATCAGAGAGTTCCTTCTCAAGAAAGGGGAGATTTCCTCTATTAAAGACCAGATGAGCTCACACTTCTGCCAAATAAACATGGACAAACCTGAAGCTTTGCTCAGTCCTGATCCAGCATTACTGAAACAGAAAGGAGTTGCCAGAAGACATGTTGATGGCTGGAGTAAGAATGCCTGTGATGCCTTCATGAAAATAATATCAAACTACACAACGTCTGAGTGGCCAGTGTCACACCCCTTGTGGTCTAAAGTGGAGAGTGATGTTAAGGAATTAGTGAAAGATAAGGTTTTCACAGATATGGATGCCTCTAAAGGTGTCCTGACACTGGCGGGAATGACCCATGAGATAACTGGACTGAAACTCATCATGGAGAAAATTTTAGAGAGAGCAACAAATCAAATAGAGATAGAGAAGAACAGTGTGACAGAGCAAATGGAGATATCTCCTGCCATGTACTCTCTGCTTTTACAAGATGGCCTGAAAAGTGCTGTTTCTCCAAACCTGCACATTGACTACAACAAAAAAATAAACAGCTTGGTTTTATCAGGTCTTAATACAGAAATCCTCATGTTCAAGAATTGGGTCCTTGAGAAGAAAATAAATATGAAACAGAAGCCCTTAAAGATTGACCATTCAATTCTGGAGTACCTGAGATCAGTGAATTGTGATGAAATGTCCACAGATCTCTTTATATCTCATGGAATAACTGCTGTCTACACAATCGAAAATGAAGATGTTGTTGTGATTGGCAGCACAGAAAAAGCACTTGCTGAGGCAGAGAAGAGGGTGAATATGGTTCTTACATCCAAAGACCTCATTATAGAAGATCAGAGTGTCCTTCAAATGACAGAGTGGCAGGATCTCAAAAAACAATTGCAGGAATTGTTCAATACTTCCAAAAAAATATCTGTATTTATAAACTTATCTAAACAGAAAGACAAAGTAATAGTGACTGGATTCAAAGAACCAGTGATGGAGGTCAGTGAGAGCTTAGGATGTTTCATTGAGAAACACACAAGAATTGAAGAAACCGTTCGTGTAAAATCACATGCAGCAGTTGAATTCATAAAAGACAAAAAATCACAAGACTGGCAGCATTTAATGAAGTCTGATGAGTTAAAAGTAAATTTTGATTCCAAGAGACCCTGGATCAAACTGTCTGGAGAGCGAGGATTTGTCCAGCCAGCTATGACTTTCTTTAAAAGGTTGGCAGATTCTCTCTACACAGACACACATATCATTAAAAAGGCAGGAGCAAAGAAGTACTTCAAGGAACAGGGTAATATGATGCTCTCAATGCTGTTGAAGGAAAAAAGATTTGTGGTGGTCCTCCAGGAAGATGACATGCTGGAACAGGAAGAGGATGAATTTACTGAACGCAGTTTTGAAGATTTTGGCCAGGTCTCTTGTGAAGTTCGAATGCCAAGTGGAGTAACTGTTACTGTCAGGATGGCGGACATTTGTAAGCTCAGTGTTGATGCTGTGGTCAATGCTGCTAATAAAGATCTGATGCACAGTGGTGGCGTAGCTTTCGCACTTCTCCAAGCTGCTGGACCACGTCTACAGCATTATTGTGAACATTACATAAAAGAAAATGGGCCTCTGAAACCTGGAGATGCCATCATCACTGACGCTGGTCGTCTTCCCTGTAAATATGTGGTACACGCTGTTGGACCTCGCTTCGGCGATTCAGACCGACGCACCACCGTACAACTCCTGAGACGTGCTATAAGGGAAAGCTTGAACCAGGCATCGAGCAAAAACTGCTCCTCCATTGCAATTCCAGTTATTAGTTCAGGGATATTTGGTTGTCCTCTTGAACTTTGCACTGAATCAATTGCCAAGGAAGTGTGTGAGTACATCGAAGATCAAAACCCCAGAGTTTCCAGTAGCACATTAACTGAGATACAGTTGGTTGACAATAATGGCAGCACTGTAAAAGCCATGGCTCAAGCTGTCCAAAAGGAGTTTGCTGCATATAACCCCAAAATGACTTTCCCTCATCAGACTAAACCTCATGGGTATAGTAACGATGGACAAGGCTATCGTGGAAGAGGTAAGAGAAACTATGGCCAAAGAAACCAAGTGTTTGAAGGTCCCGAAGACCATGGTAATAGAGAATTTGAAGGACAAGCACACTCAAGCTCTCAAGGATTGAGTGTTCTTGAGACCAAAACTACAAAAGATGGACTAAAAATCAATCTGAGCAAAGGGAACATCCAGGATGCATGTGTAAGTGAATCATAGACTATTTGTTACTTATAAAAACATAAAAATAGCTTTTAATAAACACTGCAATTCCAAGAGGGTCTTCGCACCATCGGTGCTCAGGCCCTAATTAATTTTTTGACTGGATGCCAGTCAAAATATATAAAACAAGAAAAAACAAGAAAAAAAAAATGATCCAAGAAGATATTACACTGCATAACATATTTTTAAGTAAGTTCCTACCCCTTCAGAAATTACTCATTAGTTTCTCCTGCAGGCTGATGTCATTGTAAACACTATATCGAAGGACTTGGACCTCAGTAAAGGCGCCGTCTCCAAAGCACTCCTTCAGACTGCTGGTCATGAGCTCCAGTCAGAAGTCATCACAGCTGCGCGCTCAAACAATCTGAATTATGGTGAAATGATCATCACAGATGGTTATAAACTAAAAAGTTCCAAAGTCTTTCATGTAATTTGCCCATTTTGGAACGGTGGACAACACTCAGCAGATAGGGTGAGACATAATTTAACTTGTTTTTCAGTTAATAAAAATGTTTATGTTGAATTCAAATGAACATTATTGACATGCTTTGCAATGTACTGTACAGTAATTGCTGGCTAATTGTAAATAGTTCAATAAATAATACAAATGTACCTCATGTAGGCTGTGCTTATTTACTTAAATGGTACCTTTTTTAAAGATCATAACAGATGTTTTTATTTAATTTATAAGGTACTCATTCAGATCATTAGAGATTGCCTGAGAAAAGCAG
This sequence comes from Ctenopharyngodon idella, assembly GCF_019924925.1. NCBI lineage: Eukaryota > Metazoa > Chordata > Actinopteri > Cypriniformes > Xenocyprididae > Ctenopharyngodon > Ctenopharyngodon idella. The sequence continues at coordinate 33,549,605 of NC_067229.1, read as the reverse complement.
AAACCCGTCGAATGGCTTCAGTCGTCTTCCCAGCTATCGGTACTGGGAATCTTGGCTTTCCTAAAGATCTTGTGGCCAGAATCATGCTGTCAGAATTCCAGGAATTTAACTCTACAGATCTTCGAGAGGTAACTGTGATTGTGCACCCATCTGACAAGGAGAGCATTCAGGTGAGTGAAGGAAAAATAGATTTAAGAACCATAAAAAAAAGTTTTTATACCAAAATTTATATATTCTGTTATTTAAACTACTTTTTTCTTTAATATTAGATTCTCTTTCATAGTTGCTCATGCTAATGTTGTCCTGTATATTTTTGTGTTTTATCTATTAGTGCTTTACCAGCATCTTTAGACACGGGATTCAGCATCCCACCATAAAAGGAACATCTCAGCATTTCATGTCTAAAATAAACATTTCTGGCAAGTCAGCTCAGACCTCTGGTAACACTTTCTTATCTGATGTCCATCACCATTTTTTCAATTGTTACTGAATACATTTTGTTAAAAGATTTATTCTGATAAAATTATAGCTAATTTATTATCCAGATTATAATACCAAATATTGTGGCCTCTAATGGTTAATAGTAAAAGTTCTAACATGCATGACAAAGTATGATTGAGTTTTGATGTTTGTATGATATAGTATGAACTAAGAATATTTTTAACCAAAACATTTCTAACCAAAAATAAATTAATCAACAAATGCAGGATTGTTAAATTGTGTAATCTGGTTAGCGTTGAGATTTTTTCCATACATCTGTGTTTTATTATTTTCTTATAATTAGGACTTGTTGGCAAAGTCTCCTCTCCCTCTCTTGGGGTGCACACTATGCATCTGGGTCAAGTGACTCTGGAGGTTTCATCAGGAGATATAACTAAAGAAAAAACTGATGCCATTGTCAACTCCTCAAATCCGACATTTTCTCTGAAAGCAGGTTAATCCTACTTCACACACACTGTTACTTATTTCATATTCAAAGTGAATTACAAAGTAACTACCAATTTCTCTTTGTTAATCCAGGTGTATCCAAGGCCATTTTAGATGCTGCTGGATCACAAGTGGAATATGAATGTTCACAGATTGGTTTGTATTCTTTCAAATTTAAAATATTTTATCTTCTAATTTATACTTCAAGAGTGATCTAATGAACTTTAGGAGCTATTGTAAAACATTTTTTTCCAATAGTGGGATCATCAAACATTCAGCAAACAGAGATTGTGACCTCAGCTGGGCACCTGCCATGTGGAAAGATCATCCATATTATTGGACGCAATAAGCCATCTGAAATTAAGGATGTTGTTTTGTCTGTTCTGAAGTTATGTGAGAAAAAGAAACCTGTGCATGTAAAGCTTGTAAAGTTTCTTATATTCCAGACAAACATGTTGTCAGACTTCCACCAAAGCATGGTCAGAAGATCTGGTGAGAAAGTAGAAGAGGATAAAAGTCTGCTTACCAAATTTAAAGGTCAGTAAAAATAAAAACAATGCTTTTTCCATCTATTTATGTAAAAAAGTTTAATAAAAAATAACTGATCCCTATTTTCTTTCTATCAAACCTGCAGACTTTTTTTGGGGGGGAAATTCAGAATCACCCACAAATGAAGAGTTTGTGGTGGTGGTTGAGAAAATTGAGCCAGCTGTGTTCCAACTGTGTGGAGAGACATCAGAGGACCTGAGGGAAGCCATAGACACGATCAACAGCTTGATAGTACGAGAGCATTTGACCATCCCAATTCGTGATCCAGCCATTGCTCATTTCACCAAGGAGGATGCAGAAATGCTTAACTCCATGCAGAGGGAGTTCACAGTCAGTGTCCAACTTGAGAAGAAAGGCCAAGATTCTGTCATCACATTGGAAGGCCTGACAAGAGACGTTCACAGTGCAGAGAGTCGTATTCGGGACGTGATCCGCAAGGTGGAAAGGAACGAATACCGAAGACGTGAGGCATTTATAATCAGCAGTATGGTTAAGTGGCAATATCAGGAGAATGGACGCAACCTCAAAAACTTTGATATGTTGACTAATTATGAGCTGGAACAGGCCTATCAGAAGAGACAGCCTTCAGTGAGAATCAAGATTAATAGTGATGATTATGAGGCTGATTTAGTTCGCAAAGAGGCCACAAGAGGGAGAATGAGGATTGAACTGAATAGAGTAGATCTGCAAGGTGAGAATATTTTATAATTTAGACATTGATTAAAAGGCTATCATGTACAAAGATTAGTTATTCATGTTTTTGTTCTTTTTGTCCATAGATGCAGCTCAAAGTTCTTTGCCTTCACACTGGGAGGACATGAAAGGAAATGCAGTTGTTCTTGTAAAACTCACAGCAGGCTCAAAGGAATATGCAGAAGTGGAGAAAGAGTTCAGAAGAACTGGACTGTCCTCTAACATCATTGAAGTAAGACTAGACTGAGGAGTATTAGTTTTAAAAGGTTTTGGTGTTGTAATTTAGCACTAATGTGTAATAGTAATGTTTTGTTAAGCTGAATGTTTATTCTTGTCTTTAGATTGAAAGAGTTCAGAACAGCACACTATGGAGAAACTACATGATCAAAAAGGAGGAACTGGAAGACAAAAACCAGCACAAAGACAATGAGAAGCGTCTCTTCCACGGCACTGGCCCTGATAAGATAGATCAGATCAACCATCACGGCTTCAATCGCAGCTATGCTGGGACACATGGTATCAGTCATATTCAGTATAATCTTTATTTTTTGCACTTGCATCCATTTCTTTTAAATCAACATTCTATCACTCTTAATCTGTCTGTAGGAGCCATGTATGGAAATGGTACATATTTTGCTGTGGACCCGAGTTACTCAGCTCGAAGCTACTCTAAACCTGATATCAACGGACATAAACGCATGTACCTCGCCAGGGTGCTTGTCGGTGATTTCACTCAAGGAAAACCTGGCCTTCCTGTTCCCCCTGCAAAGAGTTCCAATAGTGCTGATCTCTATAACAGTGTGACTGACAGAATCAACAGCCCAACCATGTTTGTGATTTTCAATGATGTACAGGCTTACCCAGAATACCTAATCACCTTCCAGTAGTGATTTGTTGTTTTTGTTGCTGTTTTCATTAGGTTGATCTTTGTGGTATTGGCCACTCAGTCACAACTTAGGCAACGAAAGGATTCATCTTTTATTTTTTTGTAATTTGTGCATTGTTAAAGGTTAGGTAAGTGGCATTTCAAAAAACGCTGTTTGGAAGTTAGTCAGACCAACTCACCAGCAAACAACAACAAACGTGTAGCCAATCAGCATTAGGGGGTGTATGACAGTCGAGGAGAGAGCGAGGAAGAGGGAGATTTGAAGAAAGACTGCAGAAAGAGAGAGACAATACACAATACAAAAGAGAAAAGCTTAGAAGAATATTATTGGAATGAAGGGTTAAGACTAGGCAAGATCTTTAGGACTCTAGGAATATTAGAAAAGCTTTCCAGCACTGGAGAGAGCTAAGCAGGAAGGCCTGAAAACAGAGGCTGTATTGATTCAGCTCCACACGTGAGTAAACCTATCTCAAGAGGTGCACTGAAGACTGCTAGAGAATGCAATGTTTAGTTTGTTTTAATATTTCAATTTAATAATTAAATATTAGTGGATTTGGAATGTTTAAAGAATGCTGTGATTAGCGTCATTGTTAGAGGTGTACTTGGCCAGTAGCGATCGGGGTTCAAGACCTACTCTGTTCAGGGTGGTTAGGATTGAAGGGTGAGTTTTGGAGGTGGAGCAATGAAGAGAGGGGTGTGCTTGTCTGAGTTTATTTCAAATATCAACAATGTCCAACAGCGTTTTTGAAATATCACTTACCCCACCTTTAAAAGCAATCTGAAGCAGGCTGTATGTTGAGAAGTATATTTGTGTGCAATGCACAAATTTTTGGTGCCTGTCCTTATTTTTCAATGTGGAAGTGTCTATTTTCTGTTGATGTGCAATATGTCCAATTCCTTAGTTGCTATACACAATAAAACATTATCAAAAGTATATTATGGCTTAATATGTCAATTTAATAATTAAATATTAGTGCATTTGGAATGTTTAAGTCTGCATTTGTATATTGTTGAATCTCTGTATTATTATTCAAGAGTCATTGTAGGCCATTCTTATCTTCATTTTGGGATGCTAGCATACTTAAAGGCTTTTCACACTGCACTTAACCCTGGGTTATCATTGTCCTAATTTAACCCCAGGTAAAGGAAGGTTTTACACTTGCAATTTTGAAACGGGGTTAGCACCGTTTTTTACCTGGGGTTATGAAACCCTTGTTACATCTATGACCTAATGCGGTATATGTTGGTTCTGTTGTTGCTGATTGGTCCTGGACGTAATCTGAGGCTGTTGGTGGTTGGACCCCCGGAGAAGAGACCCGAACTATAAATTCCCCCAGTATTCCACTGGAGAGATCTCTCTGCCTCTTTTGATTGTTCATGATGTTCTGTTTGTTGTGGTACTGTGTGTTAGCTGGTGAACATGTAGTGTGACAGACTGTAATTTCTGGTTTAACAGAGTGCTGCACTGTTGCCAAGTCCGCTGTTTTCCCGCAGAATTTGGCTACTTTTACACCGTTGCCGTGGGTCGTTTTTCATGTCTGCGGGTTGAAGTAACCCCACATAACATGATATTTAGCCTCTGGAATGCAAAATTTTACTAGGGGAACCCCGCCAAAAATGTGGATTTTTTTCCCCCGGAACTCCTTTAGGCTAGTTTTGAGTAGCAATTGGGCGGGTTTTGTTGTGAAAACCTGGCAACCCTGGAGTGCTGTTAGCCCCTTTGATACAGTGTGACCCTTATGTCTAAAACATCAATGTCCTGCTGATCATGTTTATAACTTCTTAACTGTTTTGGGAAGCCGTAGGCTGTGAGTGCCTTTTTTTTGTTGGCCAAAAGGCCATTACTTATTTCCTGTTTATTGGTTAGATAAGGAGATAGGGTAAGCTGTTGTATGTTTTGTTTCTTTTATTTTGATTTGTAGGGAAGGTAGTTCTTTTGTGGGAAAGTTAGTTTCTGTTTGTTTATTGTTTTGGCATTGGTTCACCCCTGAAGATTTTGCTTCCAAATTCTTTTGTTTCTTTCTTTTTCAAGAAATTGCTTTGTATATACAAAAAATTCTAACGCATTGAAAATGAACAAGAAAATAAAATAAAAATGAGTAATTAATAAGTAGTGTTGTGTCATTTATGTTACACCCTGACCTAGACCAGGAATCATAACATTCTGCTCCGGAGCAGGGTTAGCACCACTTTCACAGTGTCAAACTTGTACAGTATGAAACAATGCGGTGTTAGAGCACTACAGTCAGGGATGGGCAGTATTTATGATGCATGTATTTCAAATATAAAATAGTACTTTGTAAATTGTATTTGATAGGGTTAATGAAAATGGCTTCGTATTTTGTATCAAAATACTTTAGTGTTTTGTATTTTTGTAGTTTTAAAATACTATAAAATACTTTGTAAGAAGTCTACATGATGACATTATAAAAATGCGGCCTCTGATTGGTGCCTACTCAGTAGTTTGCCCAGACTTGTTGATCATAACAGAAAATTGATCCATATGGAAGAAGGTGGTCAAGGTAAGAAACGTGCAGGCTGCCATTTTTTGCATTTTTTGAGTCAGTGTTGCTGATGCAAAGTAGGCCCTTCGTTACCAAACACCAAGCAACTGGCTCACCTGTCTAATAAAACACATAATATACTAAAGCGTCTTTGGTGTTTCCATGGTTTCTACAAAATAAAACCGTAAATTGAGGGTAACGCGGTTTGTGAAGAAATTTCATGCTCCCTTGTGAAAGTATTTTTTAGTATTTTTAAAATACAAAAATACAGTAGTTTAGTTTGATACATGGTGTGGCTGCTGTATTTTGTAGTTTATTTTGATACATTTAAAATTAGAGTATTTGGTATTTTATTTTAAAATACATTTTGACCAACCCTGGCTACAGCTAGACGCTTAGCAACCATCGCATACTCATATTTGCCTGCTTTGGACAGTCACGGCATTATATATAAACAGTCAGCATTTGAGAGGAAAAATGTCAAAATGCTGACAGAAAACACAACAATTTGAGTGAAGAAGAGACCGTTTTATTCTTACCTTTATAGTCCGATATGTCCATTTAGTATCGATAGTACAGTTGCCAATGCTAGGATGTGCAATGCTAGAGCTAGCCTATAGCCTAAACAGGTTGAGGGCTGTGTTTATCCAATCAATGACACTGACACCACAAATATGCAAATAAGAACATTAACCCAGGGTTTAGGAAAGTATAATGTGAAAAGTCAGTTTATGAATACCCAGGATTAATTGTTAACCCCGGGTAAATTATGATCAGTGTGAAACGTGAAGCAAGAAAACCCAGGATTCCGTTTACCCGGGGTAAACGGAAGACTTTTAGACTGACCCAGGGTTAACTATTTCAAGTGTGAAAAGCCCTTCAATGTTGTAGGCTATGCATTCACTGCAGTTAATCTCTCAAAGTGTGAAATGAGTCCTGGTAGACCACTGCATTTTTCGTTGTATAGCTATAGTCTGTTTCTTTTAGAAGGGGTGAACAAAAGGCAATTCCACCTGATTGCTGCGTCTACAGCAGAGCAGCTGTATGCATGCCCGACGGAAATCCCGGTTTAAGGCTGGGTAGAGAATGGGGTTCAGTGCAGAGTTGAGGTATCCCAACCAAAGAACGATAGAGTGAGTCAGTTTGTTCGGATGGGTCTCTGCCCACATCCCCGTGTATGTGAAGTAGGTGAAATAGGGGAACCAGCAAATGACAAAAGCACCAAGCACTGCAGCCAGGGTCACTGTGGCTTTGTGTTCCCGTGCAGTGGCAACTGCATTTGCAGCCTGAGCAGACGAAGGAGTGGTTGCCCGTATACGACGCACCTAAAAGTGAGACATGAAGAGAGAGTGAGAAAAGGAACAGAGAAATTGCAGTTTTCTTTTTCTGGGGGGATGCAATGAGATATTTGGTATGATATTTATGAGGTGAAACAGTGACAAATAAGAGTGGTGGTTGGGGGTCATATTGTGTCATATTGTTTTAAAAACATTTTATACAATTTTTACCAACAAAATTTTTAAATTAGTGACTTATTAGTTGATCTTGACAGTCACAAGCCTCTCTGTGATGTCATTTCCTGTTTTCATGCATGCTTCTACATGCTGGTCTGCATTACATGACCTTGTTCTAAATGTTAAGCAGTGCAAAGTTTTTGTTGAAATATTTTATTTCTGAGAAGATTATGCAAACTTGATAAAATTATGCTGAAGCTTAAAAGGGTTTTCTTTTCAATAATGTAACTTCTTTTAATCAGTTTTTCCCCTTTATTTTGATATCAGGGTAGTTGTATCACCCCTACATTTTTCTTTCACTTTATTCTTATACCCCCAAAAAATACAAAATGAATTTTAATTCAGAAATTAAAAAAAATGTCCATCATAGAAGAGGTGTATTTAAGTCATTGCATGTTTGAATTGAATAAATATATAGTGACATAATTGTCATGTCATTGACTCAAGTGGATAAACATACCTGCTCACGTGCAACACAGAATATTCGATGGTACATTCCACACATGACCAGCAGAGGGAGGTAGAAGATTCCAAATGCTTTCAGCAGCACATAATTATTATTCCATTCATAGCGGCAGGTCCTGCCTTCCTCTCCTTCATCCCACATGTTCCAGTCCAGGTTTTGCACTCTGAAATCAGGTGTGTTCCAGCCTAGGTTAATAGACACAAAGGACACAGCCAGAGAGCATGTCCAGATTGCGGTCAGAGTGATCGCAACCCGCCTAGGTGTGACCCTCCTGGGATAGCAGAGTGGGTTGGAAATTGCAAGATAACGATCAACACTAATGGCTAGTAGAGTGAGGATTGAAGCACTGCAGAGCATTACATCCAGAGAGATGTAGATGTTGCAAAAAACACCTCCGAGAGGCCATCTCCCATTGCGTAATTCCAGCATGGCAGAGAGGGGCAGTACCAGCAAACCCAGCAGCAAGTCTGTCACAGCCAGTGATAGTATAAAACAGCTACTAATTTGGTGAAGACGCCGACTGGTGGCCACAGCCAGACAAACCAGCACGTTTCCACAAATGGTCAGAGCGATGAAGGCCACCAATACCACCCAACGCAGGGAAGTGAACGTCATTGTTAGCTGCTTAAGCAGGAAAGATTGGAGAATTTTGTCCTCCTATGTCAAAGTGATATCCAAACTAGTTTAGTCAGGACTCCACGTGTCATCTGTTTTTCTCAAACATTTACATTGGGTGCTATAACACTGCTACTGCTCAGATATCAGCCCAGGTTCATTCCTACAAGAAAAAGAACATGGTTATAGGAAAAAAGCAGCCATTTTGGGTACCTTTAGTAAAAGTGAAATGTATAATACTTCAAATGTTACAGTATTTCATCCCATCCCAGTTTAAAATGCAATTACAGCTGTAGGTTCATTTGAAAAGTATAACACTGAGGCGCCTTCAAAACATTTGCTTCAGATTCTCGACCCCCCTCCCGCATTAACTCTACTAATGGTATGAGTTTGAAAGGGCTGTCCATTTTGACCAACCAATTGTAGTTGGGAGCATATTTAGAAACATTATTTGAAAACAATAATTTTTTTTGACTAGATGGTGGACATTTTCCCTGGTTTCACGAACAAGGCTTAAAGGGTTAGTTCACCCAAAAATGAAAATTCTGTCATTAATTACTCACCCTCATGTCGTTCGGAGCGCGTATCAAACTGCCAAAGTCACGTGATTTCAGTAAACGAGGCTTCGTTACGTGGTGTTTCGAAATTGCAATGGTTCACCACTGGGGGGCGTGACTTTGGCAGTTTGATACACGCTCAGAACCACTGATTCGAAACAAAAGATTCATAGAGCTTCGAAGCTTCATGAAGCGGTGTTTTGAAATCACTAGATATTGTTCAATAAAGTCGCTATTTTGTTTTTTGCCGCAAAAAGTATTCTCATCGCTTCATAACATTAAGGTTGAACCACTGTAGTCACATGAATATGGCTTTAGTAGCTTTCTGGGCATTGAAAGTGTTAATTGTATTGCTGGCAAGCAGTCCTTACTGAACCATCGGATTTTATGAAAAATATCTTAATTTGTGTTCCGAAGATGAACGAAGGTCTTACGGGTGTGAAACGACATGAAGGTAAGTAATTAATGGCAGAATTTTCATTTTTTGGGTGAACTAACACTTTAAGCCTAGTCCCAGACTAAAATGCATGTTTGAGCTGTTTCAACTGAAAGCAACTTGCACTGACGTATCTTAAAATATGTCAGTGCCATTGTTTTGTCTCAAAATGCATACCAGTAATGTTTTTTAATGTTTTTTTTTTTTTTTTTTTTTTTTTTCAAATGCACGTTTATAAAATCTGCTTTAATGTCCTAATTGAGCTAAGGCCTAATCCTGGCTTAATCTAAGCCCTGTGTGTGAAAGCCAGGCCTTCATCAGTTTATTGAAACCTGGGCTCATTGGAAAAATATGTCTCTATCAAGTGATGGGCACTTTCAAAACACTGCTTTGTGAAGCTTTGAAAATTCTGAAAATCATTTGTTTCGAACCAGTCATTAGCATGTGATTGTATTTTTGAATGTAATAGCATACTTAGTATTTGTTGTAGCATTAGTTTGACTTAATGCGGCGTTGCGCAGACCGATTGGTGCCTATAACAAACGCAATGTATTTTGGTTAGAAAGTTTGTCCGACTTTGAGCATGTGCCATCAAAGTAACTTGAGAGCAACACGAGACCAGCCGCCTGGGTCAAATGCTGCAGTTGCCCCAAATACATGAGCTCTGACGGATTCACCGAAGACAATGATCACATGTGTTTTGTGTTTATTCTGACACATTCAGCTCAGCTGATGCTCACAAATTCACTTTTCATCTAACCATAATCTTATTTTGTGTCATGTTTTCAAAATAAAACTAAAAAAAGAAGCTTTTTGGCGTAGAGCCACTTTATTGGTATTTAAATAGTATAGGCTTATGTCGAACTTTACTAGTACATATGGCTCTGTATTAACAGTACATCAAGTATTGAAAGAAACGTGTTTCTGTTCCTTCATGAAAACGTCTGAGAGCTCTGTGTATTTGACAAATCTTGCATCTAATCCACTTCATATATAATAAATTATACAAACACCTCGCAAGCGTGACATTTACAACACATAATCAGCTCCATATATGTGGCTTTTCTGTCGTAGTAAACTTGCTTGGTACTGTAGCTCACCTGTAAAGTCACAGTAAAAGACCTCAAAAGAATTGTAGAAGCAAGCTAAAATGGTTTCTTCAGAAAATGCATTTTTATTTCATGTTTGCTTTTGATAACATTGTTAGGTTTAGGGTATGGTTTAGTCTAGGTGGTATCGTATGTTACTTTTTTCAAACGCGATAGAGCATTTTAACACTACTCACCAGACATTTCATTTCAGACTTGCCATGTTACGTACAAAAACTAACACAAATTAACATAAAACGTTGCAAAATTCATCTGTTTCGAATGAACCTGAACATGATTCTGTCACTCACTGGACATTTTACTTTTATAGTGTCACAAAAAGTGCAAGGAGCAACATATTGTCATTTTGCAGAAATGGCGTCAAAGGCATGTTTTTCCAATGAGCCTTGGTTGGCTTATTCTCTGCCATTCATATTTTGAAACATATGTGTTAGCACAAAGAAATGTTAATGAATGCACTTGTCTGATATGGTGTGGTATTATGTCTTCTGGAAGGTCACCAAAAAAAAAAAAAAAAAAATGAATGCAAATCTGAATCTTAATTGAATGCAAATTTAATGCAAAACTTCATCCCCTGTTTACTGCAAGGACAAAAAGGCCTAAATTATACAAGATCTCAGAGAATCAGATAGCTCTCTCAGTTGTAGCTTATTTCTTTTTCTCTTGTTTGTTTTTAATATTTAGTGGTGGGGTTCTTTTACTTTGCATTCAAAGCTACATTAGTTGCTGATGATGAACGCTGTTAAGATAAAATCACAGTAGAAGATGACAGTGGGTTGAACAGATACTTGTAAAGGGAGGCAAGCACATAATCAGTATGCCATTGGTATCCATGTGGATTTTACAGCACCAGACATGTTTGCACAAGTGAGAAATATAGAGAGACCATACTTGCTGCATGGGCAATCTCATGTATTCCTTTGACATCCATATAAACACTCTGGGATGTTTGTCAATGTGGGTTATTTTATACACGCTCATAAAATAAATTCAATTGCTTGCAACTCTTTATGGACTTTTTGAAGGAACAAAGTGGTAGTTGCGTAGACTGTCAATGGAGGGACAGAAATCTCTCAGATTTCTTTTAAAATATCTTCATTTGTGTTTCAAAGATAAACAAAAGTCTTATGGGTACGACATGAGGGTGAGTAATTGATTATTATTATTATTTATTTTTATTTTTTTTGTGTGAACTAACCCTTTAACATATGCCTAAACTACAAGTGTTTACAAGTGTCTACAATTTATAATGTTTTTATTAGCACATTCATGATTGAATTAGACATTACAGCAAATCAGCCGTAATCTATATTGATTTCAGTGTGTTGTACTATTCCTTTGTACCTTGTGCTTTTATTATTAGTTATTATCATTTGTTAAATACAACACTGCCTGTAACGACCCAATCATCATTTGTTCTTTGACCATTTGTCACTGTACCTGGATGATACAGAAAAATAATCATTAAAACAAATGGATGATATATTTTGATAACAAACATTCATTCAATATTATTTATAAAGGTTTATAAACTTGCATGTTCTGTAATTATGAATGAGCTTTAATTAAAATTGACTACTTGTCAAAAATGAAACTTTTGTAAACTTTTGACTTATAATAAAACATATCACATGGAATAAAGATTGTATTATGGTCTTTATTAGCCTTTTTTTACTGAAAGTTGGTGTAAAGTGTAATGGAGTAGACACATTAGCTACATTATTTAAGAGTTGAAATTATGTTGAAAGCAGCACAAAAGCAGTGCTTACCCTGCTCGGGAGCAAGGTTTCATAACCCCGCTTCTAAATTACAAGTGTGAGATGTTCCTATACCCGGGGTTAAAAGCGGTGTTTAGAATGACGATAACCTGGAGTTAAGCGCAGTGTGAAAAGCCCTTGAGTGTAAACATGATGAAATACTGATAAAGACTGTAAGAGAAACCTATGTTAGAGCCATCTGATCAAAAATACTTGATATTTTCAAGGGAAATGTCACAGCACAGCGTTATTGAACTTAAAGTATAGGAATACATAAAAATGCATGCATAAGCATGCAAATGTAAAATGCGGTTGTAGGTGGAAAGGAAAATACTAATAGAAGAATCTCTTTCAGTCAAAGGTAGACAAATTTAATGGTGTACAAATTGAATAAAATTGTGACTGAAGATAAGACAAGATCAATTTGCATTGTGCAATTTCTTGTGTGTATATTTGATTTGGTATCTTCCAGTAGTTAAAACTGTAATATCTTTCCCCCTTTTAACCATTCGTTTGTTACCACAGAAACACAAGAACAAACATTTTCATTTTACACCTTTATGGCAGAGGTCAGAAAAATGTTAGATTGCAAGGAATGCTCAAACATAAATGCAGGTGAGAGACGGCCGATGGCAACGGCAATTAAGGCACTTTCATTCAGCATTCTCTACAGTGTAGAAACATGAGCTTAAATATGTTTCCATGACAAAATTCCAAGCTCACCAAGTTATACAACAGCAGTGTTTTCTTAGACTGATTGAAAGACCTTTTGCTTTTTTTAAACAACATGAACATTAACTGGTCAGATAAATATATTACATTGCACTAGTCCTGTTTTTCCACCTCTCCTGAGAGAGAATCACATCTGGCCCTTTCACATGCACAGAAATGTGTGTTCATGCTCTAGATATTCACTCAGTGAATCATGCTGAAATAAATGAATAGTTTAAGCGTGCAAGTATGAGGTTGATGACAATATTGCCCCTTCAGTTAACAGTGAATCAAACAGTTGGAGTGGTAATTAACAGTAGAGTGACTGAACTCCCTGGGCTGTCAATCTAGACAGCCACCAAAATAACTAAACGAATACTAAATGAATATCTTAAAAAAATATATAAACAAACTGAGGACAGCTTCTACATGTGTGGTCTCATATCAAACAAACAGTTTGCTGAAGTGTAGCCTGAACAGAAGATGATAACTCATCCATCTTTAAACAATTATGAAAAGTAATAATTCTTTCTACATACCACCTGGCCACCTTCGTCAATGTTTAGCGTCTTTGCTTGGAATCCAAAAATAAATGACCAGGTGGCAGTCTGCAGATTTTCCAAAATGTAGAACAAACACTAACATCTATATTTTATCATTTGTTTATGTTAAACATAACTGCTTATGGGCTTGCTTATGTGATTCACAATGTTTTTCAAAATGCCAAGTCTTTAAACTTAATCAAGTCATCTCATGCTTTAAGTTTGGGGTCAGCGAGTTTTTTTTAATTTATTTTTTTTTTTTTTATGAATACTTTTATTCAGTAAGGATGCATTAAATTGAACAAAAGTTACATTAAAAACTTATAATGTTGCAAAAGGTTCAAATTTAAAATAAATCATGTTTTTTAGAATGTTATCAAGAATTCAGAAAAAGAATGTATCAGGGTTTCCATAAAAATATTAAGCAGCACAACTGTTTTCAACATCGATAATAATATGAAATGTTTTTCGAGCAGCAAATCAGCATATTAGAATGATTTCTGAAGGATCATGTGACACTGAAGACTGGAGTAATTATGCTGAAAATTCAGCTTTTCCATCACAGGAATAAATTACATTCTATATTTCTTAAAACGTAAACCCAAAGATATCTTTACTTCCCAAAAAAAAATTAAACCTTGAATTTGATATCCATGTTCTGCAGTATATGAAACTGCAAGGATGATATAAAACTATTTTCAATCCAATGTTAACAATCTTACAAAAAGGCAGTGAAAAAATGTAACTCACGTTCTGCAGGTGGATCATGGTTGCGAAGTGGAAGCTCCAGGTTCCTGCATGAACTGGTGTTCACAGCACTGTAACAACGAGATAATGCCTGTCTGTTTACGTTTGTGTGTCTTTCAGTGCTCTTTTTCCTTTAGTTTCACACCTCTATTTTCCCTCCCTGTGTCTCCCACTCCCTCTGTCAGACTTAGTATTTATAATCTGTTACTAAATTAACAGTGTTATCTTATCACTGTACATGCACACTTACTGTAGTTCTCTTTTTCTCACGGGACAACATGCTACTGTTTTGGGCAGATAGGAGACTTTGGGGTAAACATGGATAAATACAGAATCTATGTCTCCGTTTTTTGGTCTTATTAACAGTGATCTGCTGATCTTCAAACTCATTTAAAGGAAATATTTAGCAGGAGAGTTAATAGAGTGATCATTGCTGGGGTTTGTGTGCATCTGATGCGTAATAGAGAAGCTGAAGTTTGTGACATATGATATGTGTACTTCTCATAGATATCATGAGTCACAAAATCCAGATACAACAAAAGAGCTTTGATATAGATATTGTGTGATTATTGCAATTGCAAAGTGACCATGCGTGCAGGCTAAATGTTTTGATATTGTCCTCATCAACATCATTTAATTGCTACATGTTAAAAGGTTGTAGCAATTATACTGAAACTCTGTAAGCTTTTTAGTAGCATTATCTATTGCAATATAGAATTTCATGAAGTAATAGTTTAATGCAGACAGCTGCTACTCACCCATTGGATAAAATCTACCCGTCAGGCTTGATGCAAGTTCCACATGCAGTGACAGGCATATATATGCTAATCATGTAAATTCAATTTAATGCTGATAATGTTTGTAATTCTCATAGGGCTTTTCACACTTAAAATAGTTAACCCTGGGTCATTCTAATCCCCGGGTAAACGCAATCCTGGGTTATCTTGCTTCATGTTTCACACTGCTCATTTATCCAATTAATCCTATGTATTTATAATTTATAAGACGTTTCACACTGTATATTCCTAAACCCTATATTTGTAGAGTCAGTGTCACTGATTGGTCGAACACTGCATGCAATATGTTTACACAAAGGGTCTAACATTGCGCATCCATATATTATATATTGCCGACTGTACTATCAAGTTTATCCTGGATGGACTTTTCAGTCTATAAAGGTAAAAATGAAACGGTCTCTTCTTCACTCCAGTTGTCACATTTTCTGTCGCCATTTGACATATTTCCCCTCCTGTACAAATTTGGCACCGCAATGCAGGGTTAACACAGCAAAAGCGGTGCTAATCCTGCTCCAGAGCAGGGTTTCATAACCCCGGGTAAAAAGCGGTGCTAACCCTGTTTCTAAATTACAAGTGTGAAACGTTCCTTTACCTGGGGTTAAAAGCGGTGTTTAGAATGACAATAACCCGGGGTTGTGAAAAAGCCCTAGCTGCTTTCTAATAATTATTTTATAATTTGTGTCCATTTTTAAAGGAAATACTCAATGTTCTATTAAACTAAGAAATCACTTTATTTTCTAGAGCCACACTTGTTTTACACAGGAGAAACACTGGTGGCATGAAAGCACAATTCAGACCTGCTGTTGCATTTACTGTTTACACTTACTCGCTGCTTACGCACATAGTGTGTTTTTAATCAAAGCGATAAGGATTCCAAGAAAGATTATTTTAATTTATTGATTATTAGTTGATAAGATGTTTGACATGACCCATAATTATTGACAGCCTGATGGTTATATGTTGCCATGTGCTTTAGTTTTATCTGTGTAATTAGGGAGCATGCAGTGTGGACTGATAAGAACATACAATATGTGGTCCATTATTAAGACATGGATGCACTGACAATTTTCCAGCCTTAAATGACTGTGTGAAACCTAAAGGGCAGCTGTAGCAGGTGCTGATGACACTCAACTGGAGAGAGATTATCATCATGCCACTTTATTAAGTCAGATCTACTGATTTAGAAGAATGGGAGTAATGGACTTGAAGAATGAATAAATTTTAAACTTTTAAAGATAAGTCAACACACACACACACACAAACACACAGGTTTGTTTTGCTATCAAAGTGAGGACATTCCATAGGCGTAATGGTTTTTATACTGTACAAACTGTACATTCTATCCCCCTACACTACCCCTACTCCTAAACCTACCCATCACAGAAAACATTATGCATTTTTACATTTTTAATAAAACATTGTTTAGTATTTTTTATTTTTTTTTAACTATTTTAAATATGAGGACTTATGAAATGTCCTTATTTCATGTTTACGTTGTAATACCAGTGTAATACCCATGTCATTATACAAATTTGCGTCCTTAAATCATGAAAACAAGCACACGCATGCACGCACACACACACACTCTTTCTGTAATGCCCAATAGTTTTACATTTTACAATAAGGTTTTATTTGACAACATTAGTTAATGCATTAGATATCATGAACAAATAAATACAAATATTTTACAGCCTTTTCTTAAATCTGGATTAGCATTAATTTATATATAATAATTTATATAAAAATATTGTTTAATTATAAATCATGTCCGTTCATAATTTATTGATTAATATTAATTTATGAAACTTAACTTGAAATTGTACAATGCATTATTATATGCAGAAATTAAAAATAAACTACATTCATTGTTAGTTCTTAATGTAATGTAATTACCAAATTACAACAAATTTAGATATTATTATATATTATTTTATATATAATGCATAATATATCCTAATATTTTAGTTTGTTTGTATATAATTAAAACTTTATAATTTTTTTAATATAAATATTAGAATATATTATTTTAGTGTGTGTGTGTGTGTGTATATATATATATATATATATATATAGTTTTATTTCTCCGTATCTTTTTAGATAACTGGTATCAATCTCAGACAGGTTTGTTAAATAGTTTGCCAGGCCTACTTAGATAAACCCTACTTAAAGATGTTGTTCCACATTATTAAGCAAGTTACTGTTCTCATGCAATATGGGGAGGAAGAAAGATCTTTCCGAAGATGAAAAGCATGAAATGGTGCAATGTTATGCAAAAGGCATGAAAACAACTAATATTGTGTGAAAAGTGAATGGAGGTTATACTATCATAAGATTTGTGAGTGATTTAGAGCACAGCAGAACTCGGTTAGATAAAGGCTTAAAGTTTCTGTCAAACAAGTTAATTGTATTAAAAGGACAGCTGTAAAAAAAAAAAAGCCACTGTTGAGCAGCAGGTATTTGAAGCTCCTGGTGTCTTTGGAGTCTCTCCATGCAGGTTTCTCTAAATGTTTCTCTTTGTGAGGTTTCGTTAGAGGTGGCTGAAATGCAACTTTATGCACAACTGCCAGCCTGCATGGAGAGGTTCTTGAGACTCCAGAGACACCAGGAGCTTCAAATACCTGTTTGCTGCTCAACACCGGCTTTTTAAAAAAAAAAGTTTTATAGCTGTTCTTTTAATACAACTAATTTTTTTTTACAAAAACATACCTTGAAAGTTCTGCTGTGCTCTAAGTCACTCACAAATCTTATGATAGTTTGATAATTTACATTCACTTTTCACACAATATTAGTTGTTTTCATGCCTTTTATGTAACATTGCACTATTTCATGCTTTTCATCTTCAGAAAGATTTTTCTTCCTCCCCATATTGCATGAGAACTGTGACTTGCTTAATAATGTGAAACAACATCTTTAAGTAGGGTTTCCATTTACCTAAGTAGACCTGGCAAACTGTTTTGTCTGAGATTGATAACGGTTATCTAAAAAGATATGGAGAAATAAAACAAACAAACACTTTCTTTGAAAAACTAAAATCTGAATGTTTATTGTAGTGAAATTCTCCTGATATGTCACTTGCATAATAATTTGGAACACAGTGTATATATAGTTTTCAATTTACCACTACATGGCACTCTAACAGGTGTCAAACTTAATCTGCAGTGCTAATTGTTCTGGGTAATATTTTAGCTCAAAGTATAGACCTTATGTAGCCCCTCCCCACCGCTTGTTGTGTTCTGTCTTCTGGTTTGTATTTCCACAGCATGAAGGTAAGATCTTACGGATTTATGAATGAACCACTCCTTTTAAAATCTTCCCAGTCTACTGACAGCCGCTTAAAACATTACAATGCTCATGATAACTTTCGTTAACTCTACAATAAGTAAATCCACTTCACCAGTGAATTACTCTAATATACAGAGCCACCGCAAAAATGGAAAGGAGTATACTATGAAAGTCTTGCATGCTCAACTGTGCGCGAGACGGAGTGGAACTCTTCTGTCTCAACAATTACCTTGCGCATACACTGTTGTACGTGCATGGCTCACGCGGACAAAAAAATTGGGCTGCACACAGACGGTGTGTGCGGACCCTCCTGATGACAAAAACTGCATCATGCGAATAGCGCGCGGAATGTGGATGGCTGAAGTATAGACCTTAAGGTCTGGGTATACTTCATTTTATGTGTTCTGCGACAGGCAGCACATGACGCATCCGCATGACGTAATTTTGTCATGCTCGTGCACACTATCCGTGTGCAGCCCCATTTTTGTGTCCACGTGGACAGTGCATGCACAAAAGTGCATGTGCAAGGTGAATGTTGAGACAAAAGAGCACACTAGGTGGCAATATGCATTATTGTGATGAAGTAGTATTGTGAAGTAGTCGAAGAAGAGTGCAAAAAGAGTTATACAAAACAACACGCTGTTCCAAGAACAATAAAAAAAGCAGCATATCATTCTCTATCGTTTTTGTTTTGGTTCTTGTTCTAAACTGGCATGCAATGGCGGATCCACTAAATGACACGACTCAGTGCTGCCCTCTGATGTCTTGTAGAGTATAGAAATGGAATTTGTCTTGTCCACCAGTGTTCATCCTTGGTTGAGTATACTTTGAAAGCTGTGCAGATGCATTAGTATACACAAAGCCTTTACGTGAATAATAGAGTACAAGAATATTTGATGTGTTTTTGTTACTGTGCCAGTCAGGCTGACTTGCATTTATAGATTAAGTTTTATCAAGTTGCAGAAGACCTTCAATCAATTTACAGAGAGATACCTGACAATAGTTTGAAAAAGCAAAAAACAACTTTTTACAGCATCTGAATATCTATGGCACTCTATAAATTACTGTGTTTGTGTCTAATGATTCGAATTTCGGCATCTATGTCATAGAGGTTTGTGTTTGTTTGAAGGACGTTTCCTGTCAGCGGGATTATTTTCGCTCCATGCCTCTTCTGGGCCAATTAACAGGGATTCAAAATATCTTCTGGTGCTTAGATCCTGTCTATGTATATCATTCTCATCTGAGCGTGTGTGTGTGTGTGTACGCGAACAGGCCAGAAGGAGCCTCTACTCTTTGCTTGTCATTAAGCAGCCCAAACATGACCAGTGACGTCTCGGCACTAAGCTCGATGTCAAGGGTCTACAGTCACGTCTGTTCTCTGATCTTCCTGTCGAGAGTCACCTAGCAACTCCAGACCTCCACGACCCCTTGTACTGCTCAAAGAATGGACTGCAAAGATGAACAGCTGAATTGAGACGATATTAAGACAGAGAGCAAACATCGAAATGAGGTTGTTGACTCAATAGCAAGTCTCTCCTGGCTGTTGTTTATTGTTCCATCATGAAGGAATATTACAAGTAAATAAATTAAAGGCTTTTAACGAAGGTGAGAGAGGAGAGAATTTCCTCCTGGCTAATGTATCTGGAGACTTTTTTGTGCTTGTTTAACATGATTAAAGCTGTTATTGAGAATCATTCTTCTGTATCCGATGCCTTGTTAAAGAGAACCAAAGTTTCTCTTTGCAAGCAAAGCTTCTGTCAAAGAAATTGTTCCTTGGAGATGATGTGTGTAATTTTTTTGAAGTTAAAATAGTTTCTCCCATTCTGGCTTAATGTGTGGAGACAAATTTACGTAAGCCGTTTGTAAGTTGATTTCCTCAAAAAGTGTAAACACTGTGGTTCTGTGGCTCTTTCTGCATTGCTCATTTGTTTGTGCAGGCCAACACAGCAACATTGCTCAGCCAATGCTGTCCAAACAATGTCTGAAAAATGGGGAAAGAGAGTACGAATGGGGAAAGAGAGTATGAAACCTGAAAACAATTTTTTCAGTTCAGTTTTGGTGCCGCTAATGATGCAAAAATAATACACTGCATCTTTTATGTTTTGTAAAACCCAACTTAACAAATTACATTTCTGTACTGTAAGGCACTTTGGATAAAAAGCTTAAAAAGCTAAAAAGAAAATAATTACAATTAAACTTTAGTCTTTAGAAAGTGGAATGAAATAGTAATTTTACATGTAAAAAGTGGATGTAAAATATTACACTCAAGAAAGCATTTAATTGACTAAAAATACACAATAACATTGTGAAATATTATTACAATTTAAAATCTGTTTTCTATTTTAATGTATTAAAAAGTTTATTCCTGTGATGGCAAATCTGAATTGTCAGCATCATTACTCCAGTCTTCAGTCAGTGTCACATGATCCTTCAGAAATCATTCTAATATGCTGATTTGCTGCTCAAGAAAAATTTCTTATTATTGTTAAAAACAGTTAAAGGTACACTATGTAACTTTTGCCCCATGCAAAAACAAACAAACAAACAAACAAACAAAAAAAAAAAACATGCATTTTACGGTAGAACATTGTTTTAGTTTTGCTTTGCCTCTGTGTGACTGTGTGGATGAATATGGTTATCCTACTGCTCATAAAACATTCACTACTTGGCTTAAGAGTAGTGTTTCATGATTAATTGTTAAAAGATCGCGATCTCGATTCAAACACCCATGCGATCTTATTCCTATTTGACAACGATTTGCATGTGTCTATTTATTGTTTAGTTTGTCTCACACCCCATTAAATTACATGGAGAGGGCGAGGATTATGATCTGTACTGCATCTAGCCACCTGGAGGCGATCAAGATGCTTTGGCTTAACTTTTCAGGACTTGTGCGGCACACTTGATGCCACTCCCACACCATACACACGTCAAAGTAGCCAGAACAACTTTTCTTTATTTACAGATAGGATGAGACACGCATAGGTGCTTATACGCAATTTCTTGTGAAACCATCCCTGCTAGGTCTAAAATATAAACACTTATAATAGGCTTAACAATAAATCAGGGTTAGACAAAAACATGTTTTGGAAGAAGTATTGATGATATTGACTCATTATTTATATTTTGTTAATTTTAAACAAACTTGTGATACAAGTTCACAAGAAGCTTTTATTTGAAATAGAAATATTTTGTATCATTATAAATGTCTTTACTGTCACTTTTGATCAATTTAATACAACCTTGCTGAATAAAAGTATTTCTTTCTTTCTTTCTTTCTTTCTTTCTTTAAAAAAATAAAAAAAAAATAAAAAAAATAAAAAAAAATACTAAATGACTATTTACTTACATGATCTAAAAAATAAGGCCATGATAGATATTAAAGTTCAGTTCAACATGCCTTATAATTAGTATCTTGGATATTACTGATTTGTTTTCTTTTCTTTCTGAATTAAATGTCAACTCAGCCTAAAAATAGTAACAAGGGAAATTCATTTTGGACCTTGTAACCATAAAAAACTTAAGGAATCTAAACAGATGGTTTTATCCAAAGTGACCTATGCTGGTCTGACACATTCCCCTGAAGCAGCATGAGGTTAAATGTCTTGTTTAGGGGCAAAACGGTGATACAGCAGGACTGTGATTTCATTGGCTCTTCAACTGTTGGTTCACCCTGACGTCTTAGCAACTTTGGCACCAAAAGTACAACCTCTCGGGAAACAGCTTGGAGCCATGAGAACTAAGCTATCATCATCCCCTCTGCCTGTCAGGATCTCTCCTTGAATATGTTGAGATATTTAGAGCAGCAAAATTAGTGAGCTGACTGATTTCAGGTCAGCCCCTTCATTGAGATGACTATTTGTTTGTGATTGTGTTTTACCATTTTTGGTTTTGTAGCTGAGTGTGTGCGCACATTATAGTATGTCAGTATCTGTGCGTGTAGATCTGACTGTGTAAGCTGTGACCCTTCACGGCAATCTGTCATATCATATTCTCATCCTACGGAACACCGACCTTATATCTCCAGAGACACATGCTGCTCCGATCTGCACCCCGCCTCTGGAGAACCCCACCGGGAGAAGAATGGAGGGAGTTAATGCACCCTCATGTCCCACCCGAGCTAAAACACAAGCTCCCCTGGGAGGGGTCAGAGAGAACGCAACCCGTCACACATTGTCTCCAGCCTCCACCATCTGAGTTACAGAAGCACGTTTGCTTCCTTTTTTAGGAGAAGTGATAGGAAGGGGCTGTTCTACTTTTGAGATTAGCAGAGAGTGAGAGAGAGAGAGAGAGAGAGAGAAAAAAAAAAGGGGGGGGGTATATAGAGACAACAAAACTGAAGAGAGAAAGGCAGACGATGTTCATATTTGATGCACAATATTTTTTATGTTGTAGTGTATATATATATATATATATATATATATATATATATATTTATATATATTCTGTTTCTGAAAAATTTCAGGCTTCATCCTTACATATTTATGTCTTGTCTGTAAATAAACTACTTCGGATATATCTACTTCGGATATATATCTTATAGGCTTTTCTTATCACTTGCTATTACTGATCTTGGTGTAGCTAATCTGATATGATATGATTACATGCAA
This sequence comes from Ctenopharyngodon idella, assembly GCF_019924925.1. Lineage (NCBI taxonomy): Eukaryota > Metazoa > Chordata > Actinopteri > Cypriniformes > Xenocyprididae > Ctenopharyngodon > Ctenopharyngodon idella. Next base: position 33,526,903 of record NC_067229.1, on the reverse strand, counting down.
CATTCATACTGTACAAATAACAATAGCAGTAAGTTGCTCCTCCACTAGTAACTAGCAATTTTATGTTTCAACCAAAGATGGCGATAGAGAGCACATGCTGTAGTATACCTTCAAGATAGAAATTCCTATAGGAATTCGTCCTTTAGAATTATCTGGAAATTATATCTAGAATATCTAGAATTATCTTACTTACAGGGTTAGTTCACCCAAAAATGAAAATAATGTAATTTATTACTCACCATCATGTCGTTCTACACCCGTAAGACCTTCGTTCATCTTCGGAACACAAATTAAGATATTTTTGATTAAAAATTCGATAGCTCAGTGAGGCCTCCATTGCCAGCAAGTTAATTTACACTTTCAGCGCTCAGAAAGGCACTAAAAACATATTTAAAACATGTGACTACAGTGGTTCTACCTTAATATTATAAAGCGACGAGAATACTTTTTGTGCACCAAAAAAAATAAAAAAAATAACAACTTTTCAACAATATCCAGTGATGGGCGATTTCAAAACACTGCTTCATGAAGCTTTGAAGCTTTACGAATCTTTTGTTTCGAATCAGTGGTTCGGATCGTGTGCCAAACTGCTGAAATCACATGACTTTGGCGCTCTGAACCACTGATTCGAAACAAAAGATTCAAAGCAGTGTTTTGAAATGTTTCAAATGTTGAAATGTATGTTTTTAATACCTTTCTTGGCACTGAAAGTCTAAATTAACTTGCTGGCAATAGAGGCCTCACTGAGCCATCGGATTTCATCAAAAATATCCTAATTTGTGTTCCGAAGATGAACGAAGGTCTTAGGGGTGTAGAACGACAGGAGGGTGAGTAATACATGACATCATTTTCATTTTTGGGTGAACTAACCCTTTAAACACTTTTTAGTCTCAAATATGTCAGGGTTTGCATTAGCACTCAGCTACATGGCCTTTAAACACACCACAGACTGAAAGCAGACAGTAAATTGTTCATTTTTAAAAACTACACCATACATTATACATGCAAATTAAAGATTCACCTTCACTAGCATCATACAACATCATGAAAGTGACCTAATCTGATCCAGCCTTGCTTAGTAATGCTGCCCTTTTCTGGTTTGTTTTGTTCCAAAGCCTCTGGCCTGTAGGAGTGTATTACAATGGCACTTGCTTTCTTGGATGAGGGCTGGCTGTGAGGTCCACTTGCTCTTTGGCATGGCGAGAGAACCCAACCCCTCAGTGCAGTGGAGAGATGCTGACATTTGGGGCTCCTGTCACTTTACACGCACTGCAGAGATTCAGTTTTTTTAGATACTATGTTAAGGCAGAATCTAGTCCAAAATAGTGCATAGCCCCTGGCAACAGCTTATTAATCAAAGGAAGCTACCAGGGCATGAATAGCTCTGGAGTGGATTTGTGTTTAAGAGTGTGCTTCTACATATAAAACCATGAGTGTGTTAGGCAGCCAAACTTTTAATTCATCATAGGTTCTTCATGCTTCGCCACGCTCTTTCTACATTGTTTGACTTTCAAAGTCTTTTAAGAAAGCCTGTTAGGCCACAGATTGTTTAGGGCTTTGGAGACCTGAAGCATGCGTCCACTTCCCTTTGGGAGTGCCAGGAGCGGAGCTGATTGCTTTCAGACCAACTGCCTGTCTCTCTTCATTGTGTATCAGGACAGACGATTGGATACACATTTGTAACACTGTATGCTAACAACGTCTTGTATGAACTTAGTCAAAATGTTTGTTAATGATGGGTTTTTGAAAAACGCATAGCATGTATATATATATATATATATATATATATATATATATTTGAAATAATACATAATTGTAATATTATCATTTCAGAAGCTCAGATTTTTACAAGGAACATTTTGGAATATCGTTTTGTTAAAAGTTATGCTAACAACAATTTCTAATACAAAATTACCGAAGAAATGTTTGTTAATAATGGGTTTTTGGATTAGTCAATGACCAAATCAAAGACAAAATGAAAAATGCATAGCATGTGGATAATTTAAAAAAAAGAAAAAAAGAATCACTTTTAATAAAAACATGACAAGAAATAATAAAACTGCAATGTTCTGTTTTACATAGATGTGGATATAATAATTGTGAATAAAGTGTATCATAAATAATATTGAAATATATCCCAAAACTTTAAAATTGAAACTGTAACTTCTAAAACAAAAACAGTAAATTAACACTGTCAACATACTGTGTTCTTTCATGTGAAAGTCATCTTTTTATGTTTGGGCATGTGTGGGGAGGAAGAGAGGCTTGATTTAAAAGAAAAGAGACAAAACATCTTTGTTGCATAACCTTGAATCTGTGGTTTATTCAGCTAAAATTCAGCCATTGAAGCTCCATATGTCAGTCCCATCACAGTCCTCTGGCTTTAACAGATGATAGCTGTCCATTTGGAAGATCAAAAAGGAAGAGAAGTGTATCCTCATCATGTCATGTCCTAAAAAAGCATCTTAAGTGCAAAACCCTTCATATTTAGTCAAGGCAAGCATAATGTTCCTTGTAACTGTGGGGAATTTAGAATGAATTTTTAAAGTAAATCTTGTACAATTGCATTTGCCAAGGAAAACTATTTTCATAATTTAAAATCCTAGGTAGTTCACAGTCACAGAATGCCATGTAATATTGCTCCATTCCACAAAATATGTCAGACTTCAGATTGCATTATGACCAAAAGGAGTTGTGACTCCGCATACCAGAGGGTTGAGAGTCATGCATGAAAATCAGATACTTGGCATGATGTAGTCATTTCCTTTGGACTTTGTGTGGCAGCCAGCCGAACAGCTTCCTGCATAATTTCTTCCTCTTGATTTTGGCCTTGAACAGGCACTGATTCTCGGGGTGAGCCTGAGATTGAATCTGAGGCATAATCTGAATCGGAGGCAGAATTGGAGGCATAATCTCAGTCTGAGATATAATCTGATTCTCAGATTGAATCTGAGATGGAATCTGTGGCTGAAACTGAATCTGTGAGTGAGGTTGAATCCGAGAGATAATCTGTGGCTGAGCCTGAGGCCGAGACTGAATCTGTGAATGAGTTTGAATTCGAGACTGAGCCTGAATCTGGCACTGAATCTGAGAAATAATCTGAGGCTGACTTTGAGTTTGACTCTCAGATTGATTTTGGGTCATAATGTTGGCATTTAGCTGGTGTAATTTGTGATTCTGAATGAGTAAGGCGAGTAAAGAAAGAGATTCTTCATATCCTTCTCTCCTCTCTGGGGATGGTGGACACAGACTCTGGAAGAGCTCCTTGAATCTTCTCTCCTGTTGCCGGAAGTCATACTCCACACTAACTCAAAGAGTGAGTAAAAAAAAGTGGGAAAGAGAGAAGATAAAAGGTCGGGCTATAGAAGTGAGAGCATTTCACGTTACTTCTGTTTCTCATATTTCATGCTTCATAAATTTTTCCCCTTAAAAAATGGACACATTTACACTAGTGTTCAAAAGTTTGGGGTCAGAAAGATTTTTTTTTTTTTTTTTTAAATGTTTTTGAAAAAAGTCTCTTTTGCTTACCAAGGCTGCATTTATTTAATCAAAAATACAATAAAAACTGTAATATTGTGAAATATTATTTCAATTTAAAATAACTGTTTTCTACTTTAATATGTCATTCCTGTAATATGCTGATTTGATGCTTAACATTTCTTAACAATAAACATTTCTTATTACTATCAACGTTAATAACAGTTGTGCTGCTTCATGGTTTTTGAGGAAACTGTGATACATTATATTTAATATATAATAGGTATAAAATAAATAGAAGCACAAATTGCATTTGGAATTACACATGTATTCTCTATACATTAAATACTGTACAAATATATGTTTGTGTGTGCGTAATTTCAAGTAAAATTAGTTTTTTTTTTCAATTTTCTCCTACCACTCATACATTAATAATAATAAAAATAATATTATAAAAATATTATTAATAAATGCATATGCATTTCTTTACTTCATAAGTAGAAAAAAAAATTGTGTCTATGGAAAGAAACAGAATTTGAATCTAACTGTATCAAACTGGAAGATGAAAACTCTGTCATCATTTACTCACCCACATATTCCAAGCCTGTATGTCATTCCATCTTGTGACATTCCTTTACAAAAGAAGATAAAATAAGAACGTTGGGGTCCAAACAACATTGGACCCCATTCACTTTTATGGACGGAAAAAAAAAAATGGTCAAAATATCTTATTTTGTGCTTCACAGAAGAAAGAAGTCTTACAGGTTTGACATGAGGGTGAGTAAATAATGACAGAAATTTTAATTTTGGGGGAACTATAGGTGCGTTCACACCATGTCGTAATTACCACAATTATTTTAGTTTTTAACTTGTAAAAAGCATTCACGTCCTCATTGAGCTCATAATTACAATTTGTAAGCTGAAAAAATTTTGAGCTCTCCTACTTGCACCACGTGACCACTGCAGATTCATTTAGGCATTGATAGTGTTGCCATAGAAATGCTTAATTTCTAGTCCAATGACTTGTACAGCTCCAAGTAGAACGCCATGTGTTGTCATCTCGAAATTGTGGTGATTACGACATGACGTGAATGCAGAATATCCCTTTAAAATGGTTGATAGTCTCACTGGGTGCTCTCACCTGTAGACAGCACATGCAGTCTTCTGACAGGTGGAACAGTCACTAAGGTCTTGGCCAGTCCGAAAACATCGCCGACTACATAAATAGCAAACAGGCAAGAAAAAGGATTTTAAAATGCATTGTTTTAGTATGCCTTTGGCCTTGCACTCACATTCATAAATGCATTTAGAGCTCATTTACAGCCCTTATTGACCTACGCTTGGAGATAAAACCAAATGTACAACAAATTAAACCACATCTACCTTCTTTTCCTGCAGCTCCGCTCTGAGAATTTTTCACAATTACCTTTAACACATCCATCACGCCGGTCACACTTGTCTATTAATCTTTGAATAACTCAGTCTCTCACCCTTTGCTGAGTGCGTGGCTCATCTCCAGGTCCTGAATGCAGTTGAGAAGAGTTGTGATTCTTTCCTTGTTGGATTGCAGACTCGCCTCTGCTGTCTCTAATCTATGCTTAGGGTCCCGTGGACTGCCACAGTGAGGCGATGCTGGCAGCAACCGGACCACAGAAGCCGGATGGTCATGCACTAAGGAACAGTGTTCATTTGGGACAGACCCAATTGCTTCAGAATGAGATTCCATCTGTGTTTTTGAGTTCTGGAGATTCCCATCATTCAGTGAGTGCTGCTTAGGCAAACTGCCTGAGGGTGCCAGAGGTGGATTTTGGTTAGAGGCCACATCCAGGCCTCTGTTTTCACTGCCCCCCAGTATGAATTTAAAAGTTGGTGCTTTCGGAGGAGCAGAAGAAGGTTTGGGAGGTCGACAAGCAGGGTTCACAGAGGGAGGTGGTTTGTTTGGTGGCTGAAGCAAGTCTTGTGAGCCATTGATCATTTGACATTGTGGTTCTGCTGACTTAATTTCAGTTTGTTTTTTTGTCTCTGTGTCACTCCAAGACTTAAACTCATTCCCGTTGAGTGTTTTAGCTTGAGGAAAAGCCCTAGTGGAAGTGATGGCTAGTAATGAGGACTCAAGAGTGTCATTATTAAGCTGATTCAGGACAGAGCGTCTGAGAACCGTAGGCTCTGTCTGTCTACGTGGCGTTTTCGAATGAACACACAAAGCGCGCGAGGCTGCTTTGACCCCGGGGCTAGTTTGAGAATGTTCTTTGGTGTATGATTGCACCTCCACCTCAGTCTGAGTGGTGGTAAATGCCTTTGAGAGGTTCTGATGGTTGATTATTTGCGTTGTAAGTGTTGCTTTGTGATGGGTTGACATATTTGGGGCATGTGAAAATAAGCGAGTGTCATTTTGGCTTTTTGACTCCTGATAAGGATGTGACAGTGCGTCTTTATGTGTGGATATACCCTGCAGTGATGTTCCACTGGTGTTTGTTCGCTGCGTGGATGTGTGGGAAGCTTGCTTGTGCGTGTCGGCGGGCGAAAGAGTGCCGGTGTGTGTTGACGCGTGACGTGATTCACCGTGAGGCCCTGAGAGTTTATGTGTGTGTGTTACCAGAGCAAAATGCAAACGTGAATCCGAGGTTGAGGATTCTGACTCTGTGTCAGCATAGATTTGCGTCCTGCTTTGAGGTTTAATGCCGAAATTCGTGTGTGAGCACATTGATGGTTTAGTGTGCGTGTCAAACTTGGACTCTAATCCATTAGGGAATTGAACCTGTCTGTGAATGTTTGAAGCAGTGGAGGATATGACACCTTCATTCACACAACTCTGCACTATAGTTTGGTGTTTAACATTTGAATGTAAATGAAAACAGGTTGGAGATTTAGAAAGTGTACTTGTCTGACTTAATCGTGAACAATCGCCGTTTTGAGGTTTGGAGTTCTGTGGTGTGCTAGTTTGGGGGAATATCTGTTGTTTCAAAGTAGTTTGCAACGGTTTGATGTGTGGTTTATTTTGTGGCTTGGTAGGCTCTGAGTGTGTGGGTGCAGCTTGGTTTTCTTGATTTGGTTGTTTCTCATCAGGGTTTGGCTGGTGAGATGATCTAAAGTGGGTGTTCGCATATGGTATTCTGGTACTTGACACTTGTGTGGTTGCTAGCTTCTCTGTTGGGCTGTTTTTGTGTGTTTGGGGAAGGTTAACAGACACAGGTCTGCGGGGACAAGAGTTGTGAGGTTTGTGAGCATTCAAGAGTGTGTTTACGACCTTCGTTGAAGCTCTATCCTCTTTCACGGTAACAGTGAGCGTGTGTGTATTTAGAGCAGATGAGCGACCGGTATGATTAATGTGTGTGTCAGCAGTAGATTCCCTCTTGACTGCGTGATGATTAGTGAGGTTTGATGCCTCACTCTGCTGAGCAGGCAGCAGAGATAATGGCCATTCCTTGTTTATATTCATGTTGAGATAAGAATGAAGGTTAGGGCTCATGGGGTGCTGCTCTGACTGTGTAACGCTGCGGTCGGTGTGCCTTTCTATCTGCGTGTATTTCTGCACGTCCCTCCCAGGGTAAAGAGGGGATGAATGTCTCGACTGGAGTCCTAGAGAACCTGCAGAAGTTGGCGGCGTAATCATCCTGGATTGGTTGTGGAGTCCAGGAGGTGCTGGATTCTGCCTTCCTCCACAATTACTGCAGATGGTCACAGGAGGTCTGTGAGGGGGTGAACGCAGAGGTAAAGTTTTTTTCTGTCCAGTCGAAGACTCCTCCCCTTCACTGATGTCACTGCTGATCCCGCCCATTACCTCAGAGTCAACCACACTCCCATTGGTGAAGTGACAATTACGTCGCGGTTTTAGCCTGCTGTTAGCCACACCTCTTAAAGGAGGACTGGTTCTGATTGGACGGTTATGGCACTGCACTTCTTCCCTGATGCTTTTACAAATATCCCTCTCCAGCCCCTCAAAGGTCACACCCTTTTTCATTTTAGTCTCCAGACTTCTTCGTTTAATAATGATACTTCTTGTCTTTTCTTTCCCGTTGTCCTCCTTTTTACCGGCTTCATTTGGGATGTGGCCATTAGGTGGCATGATCGCTGTTTTTTCTGATTGATTGCTGCAAGTGTCCCTATGTTTGCCGTCCAGCTGCAGTTGGTTGTTTCTCATTGCAGGTGATGTCTGAACACCAACGTTACAGTGATGAGTCAGTGTGAGGGCCGCCATACTACTGGTCCCATTTGCCACGGTCCTCCAGACACGTGTCCCCACAAGGGCGGGCTCTCCGAGAACTGGCACCGGAGTGGTGTGATCAGCTGCCCGTCTACCCATCTCAAGTATAACTGGTCCAGGCAGACTTGAGTAGAAATCAATGTATTTGACCACTATGGTGCACCTGAGGTGGAAGGAGAAAGAGAACTCTTGAAAGTAAATAGACTGAAAAAGGCAGACAAAAGGTGAATAATAATGAATGTTATTTGGACTACAAAAACCTGATACATGAGTCATACTCAGAAAACTGTGCCATTTTTGCTTAAAAAATTTATTTTTTGTTTTCATGTCTAAAAAAAATCTTCAGAAAATTCTATTAATTATAAGAAATCTTAAGACCCTATGACAAGGGTGTCCAATCCTGCTCCTGGAGGGCCACTGTCCTGCAGAGTTTAGCTCCAACCCCAATTAAACACACCTGAACCAGCTAATCAAGGTCTGACTAGGTGTACTAGAAACTTCCAGACAGGTGTGTTGAGGAAAGTTGGAGTTAAACTCTACAGGACAGTGGCCCTCCAGGACCGAGTTTAGACACCCCTGCCCTGTGACATTTGTCTTCTCTTTTGTGTCAACCCAGTTTCATTCAAAAAGTTTTGGGGTTGTATGTAATAGGATTAAATATTAGTGCAAAAATGGCAGTAATTACTTATATTCATGTATAATCATATATTTTTGTGCTTTGTGTCAAGAACAATATTTTTCTGTTAAAATTACATGATTTAAACATGATAAAAGAGAGAGATTGAACTTGATTAGGCCAGTATAAACATAAATTAATATAAAAATAAAGACTATAAGAGAAGCGTCTCTCTGTTTGAATTATGTGTTATGACGTCACATATAAGAAATCTATTTTAAACTCTTTTAAAATTTTAAACTCATATTAGTCAAATATATATATTTTATCTATATAACCCATTTACATGTAATGCTGATGAAAGTTGACGTGAATTGTGTTATATTCAGATACAAAAACTAACCTTTAAACAAAATTAAAGTTTTATTTGTTTAAAGATTTAATTTGCATCACACGTTTTTCAGAGTCAAATCCATCACATAATGTGACTAATTTCAGTATTCTGTAAATTATATAATTAGTCAGTCATGGGGACACAAAAATGGCACTGTTTTCTGACAATGACCCACATACAAAACTATCAACCATCTGCTACCGCCTTCAGTTAGTTTTGAAATAAATACTTTAGATCAAGACATTCAATGAAAATGCAAAGTTGGGGTGCAATCTATTATGAGGCGTATGATTTATAAAAAAAAAAAAAAAAAAAAAAAAAAAAATCATGCAATGCTTCAGTAACGACTGTGCTATTTCAGAGCACAAGACCTTATAATAGAATGTACAAAAGACCTTCCTGCTTAAACCAGATGAATCCAATATGGAAAGAGTAAGCAAAAAGATGAGAGAGAACATGGTGAAATCAAAAGAACAGAGTGATATCAAACAGAGAGAGAGAGAAAGAGAGTACAAGTGCGCTGTCACACATTCAGATTCCATTACCTCTGATCTATCTATTCAAAAAACGAATAGTTTCCAGAAATATAGAGAATCTGTGGTCTTTTTGCTCTGAGTTAAACTGTGTCAACATTTGTGTGTGTGTGTGTGTGTGTGTGTGTGCGTGACTAATTAAATATTTCACACACTGACAAACGTTTTGTTCTGCTCTGACCTGACTCTCTCTCCTTTCCGCTGCTACACCTGGCCCCCCGCCAGCCAGGCTCCACTGCCCTCTCTCTCATTCAACCCACCTTGGGCACCTTGATAATTCGCCTGACAAAGAGGGTGTTAATCAGCGACTGACAGTAAATTTTCTAATGAACCACTCTAATAAGTGGCTGTTATAAAAACGTGTGTGTGTGCGACATTTTGCATACATTTTAGGCACCAAATGTCCTTAAAAGGAAAGTGCAAACTGAAATCAACTATATTGTGGAGACCAGCTTATGTGGAAATATGATAAATAGCATACTCAATATATGCTAATGTAATGTATACTAATGTATTAACAGAAAAGTTAAAAAAAAAAATTACTGTCTGCACACTTAGAGATGCAGACTAAATTCAGAAATTCTAATAAAAAATATTGTGTGTGTGTGTGAAAAAATCAGGTTTTGCGAAAGGTTGGGATGAAAATATCATTTGCTCGGAGTAAAACAATTTAAAAATGGAAAGTTCTGCTCCATGATAGATAAACAAAAATGTCATGTATGTATGTGTTTTTAAAATATATCATCATGACATGAATAAATAGAAAAAAATCATGAGACTTTGAAGTGTCACAATAAACTACTATGAGGCAAACCTCGTCACTTTCCGTCATCACTTACTGTTTCGCCATCACATTTCCAGCGAACACACACACACATTCCCTCAGCCCCCAGCCTTGAATGTGCAAACATTTCAGATCATCTTGTTGTTCATTCCCCCTAGCATCTCTCTTTCTTGATGTTCTGTTGTGGATGTCAAGCTGACCCCTCTGGGTGGCACCAGGCTGTGGCACCACACATGACAACAGCCTGAAGTCAGTCTAGGAAAGATTGTAGTCTATGAAGCACAAGACTCACAGTCTTTCCTTCAGAAATCACAACAATCATGCAGCCTTTTATTGCAGATACACACAAAAGACAGCGAGAAAAACGGGGGAATGGGATCAGGAAATGTTGCGAGCAGGATTCAAACTTGTATCTTTTACATGAGCGCCACAGCTCATGCACTAACCGCTAGGCCACGGCTCTGGCACAACAACAACTAACCAATTTTAATCAGTAGCAATTTTACATTGTGCAGAAATTAGATAAAGACCACAATACAAACAATAGACTTTTATTTTGTACATACACAAGCACCTACCTTCAGTTACATCCTGAGACCCAAACCTTCCTGGCATGTTGCAGGTATTTTTCTGTAGGTTTCAGTATCCACAAGAGGTCTTGTTGTCCAGTAAGTGGGTGCAGTGAAGAGACTCTAAGATGACTCAAATCCGCACATAAGCTTGTGTTCAAACAGCACCTGCCTTGACAGTCACTCCTTTAGCTCTCCGCAGACAGTAATCATCCTCCCTCAGAGGCTGATTGGAGGCTGTTTGCTTCTCTCCAGAGGCGTCTGCTTTTCATTTGTTTTGATTTGCTCTCACCTTCACTTGCTGAGGCAGCAAGCACAAAGATGCATTGATCTGTGTCCTCAGCCTTGCGCACTCTCTTTCTCTTTCTCTCTCTCTCTCTCACTCACTCTGAGTCACTCTTCCTGTCTGTCCCTGACCCTCTCTCGCTGTCTCACCCTCTTTCACATGCATATCCAGTGCTGGGTCAAAGGCATCCTAAATTCAGCTGAAATTAGGCAGGGTGGGGAGAGAAAGCGAGATAGAAAAAGAGAGAGAGAGAGAGAGGGAGAGGTTCTGCATGCCAAGGGGCCGTTTGAAAATTACCAACATAATAGAAAAGCAGATTGATGGATATAGTTAAGGGATGTTTGAATTTTTACATAAAACTTATCCACTATAAAATAAAATGTAATTTGTCATATGATATATGTCATTTAGATTTATTTTAATAGGTAGGGAAATGCAAATAAAATAACAAAAATGAATTTTAAAATTGATGTTATTATGGGGAAGTTCGATTTAAAGTCTGTCTTCTGTATAAAACAATGTGATTTATATTATTTTTAAAACTGCTGTAGGAAAGGAAATGCATAAATAACTTTTAAAATTCAAGTTAATGTGGGCATGATCAGATTTCTACAGATAATATATGAGAGTTTCACATCATATTCATTTAAAGGTTAGTTTAGACCAGTTCAACTGAGTTTAAACTAGTCCCAGAATCAAACAATTCCCACTTGACCATCTCAAAAATTTGTTAGGCTAAAAGTTCTCAAAAAGTAAATGTCAAAAAGGAAGAAAAAAAAAAAAAAAGAAGATGTCCATCATTTTGCCGCTGTTATATTTTAAATCTAGAATCTACAGGTATTTTTAATTTACAATTTTATTGTAACTTATTATAAACTAGCTAAAAATAGCTAATTGGTCTGTTTAGGGATATTTTTCACTACATGTTCAAAATTCAAAAGCTCAACACTAGATGTCACCATTTAACAACAACATGACCAGAGATTCTGCAGATCACAGTCAAATGTAATTCACTAAAATCACAGGAATATACCTATTCAGTCTCTTTCAAATATTCTGTTATATTTCATAATACTAAAATCTAGAATATTAAAATAAATATGTTTTATTTAATATGTATTATTACTGTGTTTGTTCTTATTCATTATTTTTCTGCCCTAAAAGTGTGTGGGCATCAGAAATAAACTGTAAATCCTAGAGACCCCAAACTTTTTAGGATGGTCCCAATCATTCACGGCTATACTCAGGCACACAGCCACACACCCGTCTGACATAAGGTGGCACTATAATAAGGTGATTTGCACTTTGGGTCATAACTTTAGAATCCTAAACACTAGAAACTAAATTCATAAAATGTATGTGACTTTAATTTCCATCTATTAAAAAAAACAAAACAAACATAAAAAAAAATAGAAAAAAGAAAAAGAAAATTACTCCTAGGCCATTGGCCCAATCTTTACCAAATTAGGCACATGGCATCTAGGTGTAACCGGTCCTACTGACCTGTTCCGCGTGAAATTCGAACCGATGTCTCTGGCATGGGAGGCGTCCGCACCAACAAGGAGCAGTCTCTTGCTAGAGTGCCTCTTAAGGCCAGGGGAGTGAGGTTTACACACACAGCTTTTACGAGCTTGCCTACATTACACTCACCCCCTAAACCTCATTCCCATCTGGGTCACGGCAACAAATGTAACCAGTCCTGCTCGATCTGCTCCACGTGGGATTTGAACCAGTGTTTCTTGGCATGGGAGGCGTCCGTCCCAACAAGGACACTAAAGACCGCAGTTGCTAGTGCGCCTCGAGGCCAGGGGTGTGAGGTATACTCGCACAGCTCTTTCTAGCTTTCCTCCATTAAATAGGAATGATGTTGGCAAAAAGTTATCAAAAGAATTTTGATTCATTAAAGTGTTGCAAATTATTGTGAACTGAACAGCCTGGTAATGTTCGTTTTCCACAATTTGACTTATATCTCCTGAACGCAATGTCCAACCCAACAAAATTTAATACATAGACCACAGGACATTTTGAGGATGCACACCAAGTCACATCAACGTCACTCATTTTTATGTTTTTCTATAAAAAATTATCTGCCATTCTAATTATCTGAAAAACACTTTTTCGAACTCATTTCATTCATTTCAGATGACTTTGTCTTCCTATGACATGCGATTAATCAGAATTTAAATGTTGAATGAGTCCACACATATACACCAAATATATTATGATCAATATCTTAACGACAGTAAACAATGCAAAGGATTTTTTTTTTTACTCTTCTTTTAATCTAACACTAAGAAGGAGTGATTGCTTTTATATCTTTTATATAGTTTTTAAATACCTCAGCTCTGTTCATTAATTGTATTCATTTTAAAGTGTGAAAGACAGTAGATGATAGTAGATTTTTGACCTGAGTTCATGACAGGGAGCTCTGGGACCGTAGTGGGTTCAGAAGAAACAGAAATAACTTCTATAAGAGCCTCAAAGGCGACTATGTCAGGGCAATGTACTTTGAAACTCTAACAGTGCAACAGTGCAATAAAAATATATATTTATTGTACATAAATATTAACAATAAAAGAAAAAATGTCTAACAAATTTTTTTTATAATATATATATATATTGTGACAAGCAGGGCGGGGTGAGAGCCATGAGAGAACAGAGCGAGGCCGGTGGCATGATTGCTAAGGAGCGTCACCTGCGCACTGCACCTCGTATCTCTCATGGAGGAGCTCCGGAAGCATAAAGGGAGTAGCGACGACAGTGAAGGACGAGAGAAAACCAGGCCTGGACTTTATGTTATGTTTTTATTATGTTTGCGTGTGCGGCAGTCTGAGGGACTGCCGCCTTTTTATTTTTGTTTTGTTTTTTGTTTATTTTATTTATTAAAGATGTTGAACGTTCGCCGGTTCCCACCTCCTTCTTCCCGTATATACGAACTGCGTTACATTGGTGCCAAAAACCGGGAGGAAGGAGGGACATGCTGTTGGACAGCCCTTGCTGCTGAGGGGGATTGCAGTGCTGAGGAGGTCAGGCAGCACGGAAGAGTGAAGACCGCGAGTGGCTGCCCGAGGCAGTGGTGCTGGAGCGATGATACAACAGATGGTCCTGGGTCAAGATGGGGTGGCTGCCATCCGAAAAGGGAGCGGAGGAGTCGCCGTCGTTCGCCATGATGGGGTGGAGCAGGGAACGGGGGACTCGCTGCTGGCTGCTATTGTAGCCCCTCTAGTTCGCACCTGCATGCTCCAACCGGGACGCGAACCCGGGCCCGTCCGCATGGGAGGTGAGCGCTCTAACAAGGAGGCTAAAGACCGCAGTCTCTAGCGTCAGTCGCTAGAGCACCTCTTGAGTTCAGGAGCTCAACTCTCAGCTGGAGGAGGGGGCAGAGGAGGATCAAGCTGTAATATATAACAACTATTGTTTACAGATCCCAAAACAAGCAATGCCGCTGGATGCAAATATTGCTGCTTCAACTCAAGGCTCCAGACACTCACAGGATTTGCCGGCCCCGCAAGACTCTATGGCCCAAGTGGCAGGATGTAAACGCCACTCATGTCAGCCCGCCAGACACAAAGCTGACTGAAGACAGAACAACAGGGTGGCCGTGACAGGAGTTGTTTGCTGATGTTCTCCATGTCTTACTCCATGACCTGAAACAAAAACATAAATCAGCGTTATATGTCTAAATACATTACATTTAGATAAAATTTGACTTACCCTTTGACTTAACCCTATGATGATTATATGACTGATGATCAAAATAAAACAAAAACAACAAAATGAAAAAAAACAAACAAAAAACATTTAGCTAGTCTTAGACTCAGTACCTTTAACCAGTCATGAAGATGCATCTTCTCCAGAACGAGTCTCTTCTGTGGTTGAGGGTGCAGACAAGCGCAAATCATATCGCAGCATTCTGTGCAAAAAGACAAGAGATACGTCAGATTATTAGCTCATACTTTATACCTGCTCTCTTTGAAGCTATTGGTCTTTTTTGTATGATTTCATTGATGAAGATCTCACCTTGTGACAGACCAGGACTGGTCCAGATGTTGGCATAGATCATGAACAGGTCGTCGGCTGTGGGATAACCTCCGCACACCATTATGAACAGGAGGACCCCTAGTGACCACACTGTCGTCGGCTTTGCGTGGTACTTGCCGTTGTATTCGACCTCTGGTGGACAGTAACCTTCTGTGCCTGGTGGAAAAAGATATCGTCTGATGTTTAATACATTTTAATAGCACGTTGACTATATATAAGATGAGTTTCTGTGAACTAATTAACAGAGCGGTTCATAACACATACCACTGAAGACTTTGAAGGCAGATTTCTTCATGAGCGCACCGCACCCAAAGTCAATCAATTTAACCTCCATGGTGTCCTGGTTCACCAGCAGGTTTTCCGGTTTGATGTCCCGATGGAAGACACCGCGCTCACAACAAACGTTAGCAGCGTGAATGACCTGCCGCATAACATGTCGTGCTGTCCCCTCGTTGAGGCTTCCTCCTTGGAGCTCCATGAAACTAAACATGTCCATGCAAGGCAAGGGCCGCTCCATGACCATGATGCAGTGGTCTGCGTCGTCCTGCCAGTCCAGCAGTTTAATTATCTGAGGAACGCTGGGGCCCTTATTGGCCATCAACGTCAGGCCGATCTCCAAGGGGAGGCGTTTGGGATGACCAGGCTAAAAGAAGCAAAATATGGGGCCGTTCACATATCGCGTCTTTTCTGTGAGCAAGTCAGTTATTTCAAATGTAGGCGCTCGGCAGGCACGCTCATAATGGAAGCGACGCAGAATTAAACTGGACAAAACGAACATTTAACTTACCCATGCTAGAACAAAAAATTCGAGAAAAACAACGTAGGTCAGGCAAATCATGTGGTCTCGCAAATCCTGTCGCTTTGTTCCTAAAATGCTCCTGGTGTGGTTTGGCACCGCCTACAGGACGGAACAAAACCTCACCAGAGCCGTGACGCATCGCAGACGTGTGCAGTGTAAACAAGGCTTTAGTCCACAAATCAAACAATTTGGCAACTAAAACATTTTTTTGAAGTCTGTGATTAACATGAATATAAGACGTTACGGTATAAATTGAAAACAGTCACTAACATAGTGCAGGTTACTCACCACTTTGATATATGGCATGTCTGGCATCTTCACTGAATATTTCACAGCCACCTGATCAACAAAACAAAGAATTAGCAATTAGCATGTGCACATATGTCATATGTTATGAACTGATATGTCAAGTTTTGTAGGCAAAAAAAAAAAAACCTCAAGTCCATCCTTGCATCGAGTCCCTGCATACACAGAGCCAAATCCTCCTTCACCCAGCTTGTCGCCAACTTTATAGCGGCTGCAAATGTGGTCTATTAAAAGATAAACAAATGTAGTTAGTGTGAAATAGAATTATATATATTTTATATAATCATTTAAAATAAAAAAATTCTAATTCTCATCGATTTATTATTCTTACGCTTGTCCAGGATGCCCTGCTTCAGCTGTTCCTCAGCAGCAGGGCGGACTTCAGAAGTTGGAGCTATATAAAATAAAGTAAATAAAATGAATAATAATAATAATAATAATAATAATAATAATAATAAAATGCAATCTCAAATTAGGGTTGTTTCTCTTTTGACATGATTTCTCAGTCATCAATCAGTATTGTACTATAATGACATGTTCATGTGATTTTACCTTTGGAAAGTTTACGGTATAATCCGGCCTCATTCTGATAGTCTTTCTCAGCTTGAACCAGGTCGTATTTTGCAGATCTGGGAAAGTGGAGAGTGGGCCACTTCCAGAATCTTGTCCTCCTCCTTTTCTCCTCTCTCCCTCCATCAATCTCACTAGTACCAACAGGCGTCTCATCAACCCAAGGAGGATGGTGCTTCGCCGTGTTGGTGGTGTAATTGAGTAATGTACAGGGTTCGAGTACACACTCATCAGACGCTTTGTTCGGTCGCGAACTTAGCTGTCCCATGATAAAACCGTTGTCACTCTGATACCAGATACTCCGAAACTTCAACCTACAAAATGAGCAAGAGACTTTCACGCCTTTAAATACTAGACTATAATAATAGGTAACGTTCTAAATGTGACGTCATAAAGACTCGCGCAAAGGTGCTGAGGAGACTGAGATTCACATTTGATTCAGCTGGAAATTCTAAATGATAGTATTCAAATTTAGCATTATTTTAAATTATATAATTTGCTGTGTCCTGTAGGCCTATATCGCGGTCTGTAAATATAGCCGCGCAAAGCATGACTGCTTAAGTGTTTGACAATGTTAAAGCGAATGAGAAATTAGCGCAGGAACTCTGATTGATTTTTTTTTTTTTTTTTAAAAAAAAAATAGTTATTAAGCGCAATAAACCGCGAAAAGGAACCGTCTTGGCAAATACTGAGGTAAACACAATCGGTTATGTCCTGAGTGAAGGTAAACAGTTGGAAGGTCTTAAAGTGACAGAAACCTAATATACCCGCTGCTGTCTCTGTGTTCTTTTAATGTTAATCAAACAACAAAAGAAAAAGAATAATTTACTCACTGCTCTTGACCAAGTAACTTTAGTAGCTTTAATAAGAATTAATGTACGTTTAATTAATTTCAGGTGAAAAAGCTGTGATATTAATGTTGTCCACTAGAGGGAGCCACAGGATAAGAAATCTTTTAAGCCTAATCTTTCATATCAGTTTTCATCCCTTAGAATGGAAATAAATGAAAAGATCTAGTTCATTTGCATAACTAGGGTGTACAGAAAGTATTGTTTTATATAATTGTTGTACACAGAAATGCTTATAGTTCATGAAAGGAATATTTAACTTTTCTAGACACCAATAAAACATTTTTTTTTTCATGTTTGCCAGAGATGATTCAATATATTGCTGTCCACTTAAAATGAAGAGATAATTTTATTAGTTTTTTATCGAGATAATATATATTATAAAATTTCTATAAAGACAGACTTATTTACTGTTGTGGTATGAATAAAAAAACAAGAAGCAACCCAAAAATTATTCCATTTATTTACTTATTCTAACATTTCATCTTGTCTTTTCTAATGTTGTCAATTTGTTTCATGTAGTATTCGTGCATTGCAGTATTATACTATATCATATTCTGTACAAAAACATTATTGATGTGATTTTTTTACTCTGTTATAGCTTCAATTCTACCACATATTTCACATTCGACTTTAGCAAAACAGTTCACACAAATACACCAAGGTTATAAGTCTACACATATTATAGAAATAATTTGTAAAAAAAAAAATATTATTTTTATTATTATTATTTAATAATACAAATCATATATTAAAATATATATAAAAAAGTATTATTATTATTATTAAATTTTTAAGCAGACATACAGAGACGTTTAGGCATAGAGAATTTATTAAATGCAAAAAACAGCATGTAAAATCATTATTACAGTTACTGACTTTTCCATGCAGTATAAGCTTAATACAGCATAAGTGTGATTGTGAATTTCTAAAAGAGCAACCAGTTATGTAGATTGTATTTATATAATTGAAAATTCAAAACTTAAGTAGAAAAAGAGCACAGATGAGAATGAACATCCAGAAGATCAACAAAAGTGTCCATGTTTTAATACAGCTGTGAATGGCAATGGTTGATCACTATAATGGGTAGATAAGGAATCCACTGAAAGTGCTGAGGTTACCTGGACTGTCATAGATGGTGTAATCTGGGAGGAGCTTCATACAAACTACATCACCCACTTCCAGCTGCAGGACAACTCCATTTGATGCGAATCTGTGCTGATCGTGATGATGCCATTGTCCCACTGACACAATCTTCTGCCCATTTTTATGTAAACTTGCACCCATTGACTGGTTTTTTTGAACACCACATGCAGTGAATCTGAAGTAGTAGACTCCTTTAACTAGTGCAGTGAAGAGACCTGCCATTGACAAAACCATCAGATCAAATGTAAAATGGGTCTAAAAATCAGAATTGGAAAATTTCCTTTAGGTAAGACATTGGCTATAGCTCAGAGTACCTGTTGTTGGGTTGTAGTTGTTACCAATATTTGTGAAGATATTGTTGAAGGTCAGTGTGATCTCAGTTTTCTGGGGACCTAAATTGCCATGGATCCCTAAGTCAGCTGAAAATGCCACTTTAGGTTGTTCTGTGCACAGAAAATAAAATAAGAAAATAATTTAAGCCCTTTAATACATACATAACACCAGAAAAAAATAAAATGTTCAGAGTTATTGTGCATTAAAGGCAGACTGTAAATAATACCTTAAATATTTATACTGTATAAAAAGGACAATTTTGATATAATTCGATTAGTTTACCTGCAAGTTCTCTCTTAAAGGCGTCCAGCTGGGTTTCACCGATCTTCATTCGCTCATATATCCCTAAAATTATTCAAATCGTTAATTGTAGCTTAAATATATATTTAAAGAAGGAATATGATGCAGTTTCTATGTGAAATAAAGTTCTTAATTATTTTTTTTTCTCCCCACACCAGAACATATCATGCTTCTTAATAAGGCATTTAAATTTGAATTTTCACACAATTTGTTACATTCCATTTTCTAAATACACTTTTGAGTACCTGCATTCTCTTTCTTCAGCTCCAGTATTTGTTCTGCCATTTCTATAAAACATTACAAGTCTATTTATTTAAATGACTTATTTAATGTTGCATTGTATTGAATGTGATTTCCTTTATTTTAAAGATAACTATTTAAAGGGTGACAGAAGATGCAACCACTAGTACTAACTTGCATTGTCTTTCA
Source organism: Ctenopharyngodon idella (assembly GCF_019924925.1). NCBI lineage: Eukaryota > Metazoa > Chordata > Actinopteri > Cypriniformes > Xenocyprididae > Ctenopharyngodon > Ctenopharyngodon idella. Next base: position 33,507,268 of record NC_067229.1, on the reverse strand, counting down.
TTGTCATATCCAACTTGTCTCTTAAATCTCTCATCTCAGACCAGATGTGGGGCTGGTTGATTTCTCCATTGGCCACCAAATAACTGAGTGACAGACAGCACAGCATTAGCAGAGCAACACTCACCTTCATCCTGAGAGACAGAAACTCTTGGGTTTATGAAAATAACACATATTATAGGCTTTGAGGTAGTTAATCATTACTACTCATTATTGACACAGATATTTCTTATCTAATTAAATGGCAGAAAGTACTGAGTAAAGCCAAAGCTCAAGGTTAAAGACAAAACAACTCAAAAGTTTATGTAAATATTAACACGCACAGTATATGGATGTTAATGATTACCACTATTGACATACATTTCTCATCAATACAAATACAGAATCAAAATCAAATTAATCAAAGTGAATCCAAACTCCTAAGTTCTGTTTGTTTCTGAAAAGCGTGTGCTCTTGAGTTTCTGTGGGTAAATTAATCTGAAATTATTTTAAGTAAAACATAATGATATAGTGTAACATAAGAAGCATAGACTTCTTTTTATAGACGTTCCCTGCAGTGAGCAGAAATAATCTGGTTTACAGTTTTTCTTAATTGCTTAAACACATTTCTTGAAATTATGCCTCCTTTTCTCTAAACACAAAACCATAACTTCTCACACAATTCCCCAAACTTCCTATTGTCCGGTCAAAATGAAGCTCTCCACTCAAAACCATTCAATCTTGTTGAAAAACCAAACTTTGTTGTCAGACATAACACACAAGCCCTCAAAAACACACACACTACAACATACACTGGTGAGATAAATTCAAAACAATACTACAAAGAGCCCTAAAAACAATACTACAAAAAGCCATACACAAGCCCTAAAAAACACACACACTACAACAGTCTTACACACTGGTGAGATAAATTCAAACAATACTACAAAAATCAAAAGCCAGTAATAAGTTATGTTGCTTGTGGTTCTCCCCCTCAAGAAACATTTCACATGATGAAGTGTATACATTTGTACATTTTTTTATTCCTTAATGTACTGTACAGTACAATACACCAAACAACAAAAAGTATTCTGCCCCAACATCCCATCTTTGATCTGGGACAGGCCAGAGAATCTTGTCAAGGCTATATTGGCCCCAGCCAACATCACAGGCTATATTGGCCCCATGCCATGGCCAAATAGCACTAAAAGTGGTTAATTGGCTCGTAATCATAGGGGAACCACTTTAAGTGCTATATAGCACCTCAACCACCCCAAAGAACCACTGAAGAACCAATTTTTTTTGTGTGTGCATGCAGCACACACACACACACACAAAAATCCTCTTGCATGCCTGATCCATCAACTGAAATGTTTAGTCAGACTTCTTCCATTCCATCATCTCTGTGTCCTACAGAGATAGAAGTACTGATCACTGTAACTGTAACACATGCTTTTTACAAAATGGAAGCAGACAGAAACTCTATCTGTATGTGAGGCAATTTGATGCATCTCTTTTCATTACAGTAGTATAGTGCAACAGCTACAGTATATGTATGCGTTGTAACAAAATACAGCGCTCAAAAGTAACTGTAGAGTACACTGAGGTACAGCTACCCATTTTCCTCCCTGAAGATTCTTATGATCGAGGCGACGGTGAAGCAACAGTTTTTCTCGATTGCTTAAACACATTTCTTGAAACTATACCACATATTCTCAAAACAGTAAACACAAATCCATAACGTCTCACCCAATTCCCCAAACATCCTATTTTCAAGTCAAAATGAAGCTCTACACTCAAAACCATTCACTCTTGCTGAAAAAACAAACTTTGCCCTCAGACATCACACACAAGCCCTCAAAAACACACACACTACAACATAGTCTTACACACCAGTGAGATAAATTCAAAACAATACTACTAAAAACAAAAACCAGTAATAAGTTGTGTTGCTTGTGGTTCTCCCCCTCACGGAACTTTTCACATGATGAACACATATATACATTTGCACATTTTGTATTCCTTAATGTACTGTACAGTACAATACACCAAACAACAAGAAATATTTTGCCCCAGCATCACATTTTGGTCTGGGACAGGCCAGAGAATCTCGTCAACATCACAGGCTGCACTGGTCCTATCCAGGCAGCGGGGGGGAAATCCTCTTGCATGCCTGATCCACCCTTGCCACGCATCAACTGAAATGTCTAGTCAGGCTTCTTCCATTCCATCGTCTCTGTGTCCTACAAAAATAGAAGTAACTGTAACACATCCTTTTTACAAAATGGAAGTAGACAGAAACTCTATCTGTATGTAAGGCAGTTTGATGCATGTGATGTAACAGAGTACAGCACTCAAAAGTTACAGTAGAGTACACTGAGGTACACCTACCTGTTTTCCTCCCTGAAGGTTCTTATGATCTAGGCGATGGTGAAGAACTTACAGTTTTACCGCTTACACACATTTTCAAAACTTTGCCTCTTTTTTTCAAAACTTTACACACAAATCCAAATCTCGACCTTTTCAATCACGTCTCTCTAGATCCATTGTTCCAAAACTGAATGAACTGACTCAGGCTTTTTTATCTCTCTATTGAAGGTTCTGATTGGTGTGTGATAAATTTTGACTCTTAGTGTTTCCACATGGGTAACTGTGTGCTAGTTGAGCTCAAGCTATGCTGACTTGAGTGAACAATATTGAATGCTAGTGCTTTCTAAATGACAAATAACATGGAGTAGGCAAAGAGAAATGAAGGTATTTGTGTCTAGAGTTTTGCAGTGACAGTTCAACAAATCTGATTCATGTGTCAAAACAGAGGAATAGTGTTTATAGTTTAGGGAAATGGGTGTGCTTTTTGATAAATGGCGTTATGGTTTTGAAATTTTAGTTCAAAAGCCTGGTTATAGTGTTTAAGCAATCGAGAAAAACTGTAATTTTAGCTGAGCTCATTGCCCAGCCTCCCTCATAGTTATACCATGGACAAGGACATGGTCAAGTAGTGGCACGAATTTCATCTGAGACTCCTTGTCTCCTTAGCCCTCATCCTTGACTCCTCATCCTCCTCTTCTTCCTCTTCCTTCACCTCTGCCTCCACTCCTTACTGCTCTTACTCATCCTCCTCCTCTCTGGTGTCCTCGACCTTTTCAATCACATCTCTCTGGATCCATTGTTCCAAAACTGAATGAACTGACTCGGGCTCCTTTATTGAAGGTTCTGATTGGTGCGTGATAAATTTTGACTCTTAGTGTTTCCATCTGGGTAATTGTTTGCTAATTGAGCTCATGCTACGCTGACTTGAGTGAACAATATTGAATGCTGGTGCCTTCTAAATGACAACATGGTGTAGGCAATGACAAATGCAGGGATTTGTCTGTAGAGTTTTGCAGTGACAGTTCAACAAATCTGACTCAAAACAGAGGAATAGTGTTTATAGTTTAGGGAAATGGGTGTGCGTTTTGATAAATGGCGTTATGGTTTTGAAATTTTAGTTCAAAAGCCTGGTTATAGTGTTTATGCAATAGAGAAAAACTGTAATATCACTAGAGGTCGCCCTTTTACTACAAATGATAGTCAGGCTGTCACTCTTGAGGGCTTGGGATTGGCAGAAGATGGTGTATTTGATGCTCTTAACACTTATCTTGTATTTACTTATGTATATTATTTGTTTGATTTACACTTGTGTAACCACACGCAGTATGGCACATAAAGATTCAAAACAGATGCATATTTTTAGTAACACCATGTTATTTATAAATGAAAATGAATGTGGTTAAATGACAACTTGCTTTTTACTTGGAATGTAAATTAGATGTCTTAATGCAAACTGTCCTTTAAAAAATATTATTATTACTATATTTTACATTATATTCAAATATTTTAATAAAAATAATATAAATAAATAATTTTACATTTATATTTAAAATACTCAGTACAGTTATGGTCTAAAATAAAAAACCTGCAAAGAGGTTTTAGTTGCAGGCCATTTCATGAAAATGGGAATATCTCTAGGCCACCCTTGCCTGTTTGGTTATTACCAGTTCTGTTAAATGTAAGTAAAAAGAGCCTGCCTAATGCTGTGTCAGTGTCATCACATAGTGCTGCAGTCAAGTACACTCTCTTGCCTGCCTGATGCCCTTGGGACTCAAGCACAGCTCTTTAAAATGCAGCGAGTGTTGCCAGGACTGGGCTGCAGCAAAATACTCTAAAACTCTTTATGCTTCTTCATTATGCCCCCTTTTATCAGCCAATTACTCATTATTGTGCAGAAGCCTGTTCTTCTGGTACCAAGAGCTCAGGTTTATTTCTCTGGAATTGAAAGGGCTGCTTTCCATTTATTTATTTACCTTGAAAAATGTAAACTTCTTCATATTCTTTCTACTTAAACCCCATAAATAAAATCACTTGCATCATCCAGACAGACAATGGAGAAAGAAATAAGAGGTGAGTGTAAGCATAAACAGGTCCTGAGGGAAAAGAAAAATAATTATTGCACAATAACCTCTGAATTTCCAATTCAATTATTTTGATATGTTCCTCTAACCTTTTAGAAAGATTTGCCATTCGTTTCACGGATGTGATTATATTTGATCTAAATGAAAAGAATTCCTGGAACAAACAATTCAGTTTGATATATATATATATATATGTATATAATAGTACACAAGTTTGTTTCCAGGACTTTAGGATATCAGCCAATGATAGTGATCATATACTCCACATTCAGTATGGCTTTCTATTCTAGTTTGGAAAACTTTCTGCTTGATATTTGTAATGGTAATGTTACAGACTTTAGTGTCATGCATAAAGTTTTAAAGATGTTGGGTTTAAAAAATTCTTTAGGTGAGTTAAAAATGATAAAATAACATTTATTATTCATATTATTAATAATAGAAGAAGACGAAGAAGAAGAAGATTGCAATACTTTATCAGTTTTACCAGGTGACAACTCAGTAACAACTCTTCTTTAATAATTGTTTAACCAACAGGTTATCAGAAGCCTGTTGTTTCACTAAATGATGTGATCATATCAAGGTTTTAAAGATATGCAGAGCAAAGTCATGTGATTAAAACCCATCAGCCTTATTTGGGAAGAGCAAATAAAAAGTGCTAGCAGCCTAGTTGTTTTTGAAAGATTTTATATACGAAATGGAATATTTAGAAATATATTGGAATAAGTAAATACATGTGTCAGACTGGATTACATTTTTTGCGCATATTTAATTATCTTAATTTATATTTTGCGCTGTTTTTAACACAAAAAACTAAGAATTTATTAAAAATAAAATATACACTTGTAGTTACACAAATCAAACAGCAGATGTGCGCAAGTGAGCTGCTCTGAAACCCCTCCTTCAGGGCGGATCTTCCCTGGTTAGACCCTCCTGCTTCCTGTCAGATACCCTCCTATTTTCTCCCCCTTCTCCAGGCCCCACCCGACCATCTGCCACAGGGCCGACATTTCCTGCACTCCAGCTGCCAGCCCTGAGTTTATTCTCTTCCTGCTTTTCTGCAGCTAACAGGATGAACGGATCCCATTCATCCATCGCCCCCCTCCCTCCCCTTTTCCTTTATTCCATCTCCCGGGAAACAAGCAACTTTGAGGCAAAAGAGAATGCCGCATAAACACATGCTGTTCTCGCGCCAAGCGTCCGCACGCGGAAAGGTATTGTTTGAGTTTTAAAGTTTAAAGAGACACAATGCTAAAACTTTTTACCCATAAAAAACAAAGGTTTTTCTAACCACAAAGACAGAACAACATGACAAATGATAAAAATGTCTGTCTGTCATCTATCTATCTATCTATCATTTATTAAACAGAGAAAGTGTGGTTAATGGGGAGTTAATACAAGATGGATCAGATTTTCTTCACATTATGTTGAAATTCTAGGTCAGTCCCACCCCCCCCCCTCACTTTTGGCATTCAGAGTAAGTCCACTGCTCAAGACCTTTTAAGGGAAGAAAAGAGTCGGATAGCAGAGAGAAACTTGAGCACAGACAGAACTAATATTGTTACGCATTAACTCTGTGTGAGTGAAGATAGGATAAACACAGAAGTAAATGTAAAAGAAGGAGGTTATCATACAAATGGAATGTCCATGTTATCGGCTGAATGTGTCCTTGAGAAAGACAAAAGTGAAAAACTGTCCAATGAGCAAATATTTACACTGCTTTACACTCTTTTCTTGTTTTGAGTGTGCATGTGATGATTATTATAGAGTCTGCTGATGTTTGGAATGATCATGTGGTTCTAGTTTATATCCTTGAGGCTGGTGAAATTCAATTAGTTTAGAATTTTTCTCCTGTCTGTCTTACCCTTCATCTTTGTAGCAGTCAGTAGGGGGAGCTATTGAGCTATGGATGAGGCTTATTTGCGTCTCCCCAGGAAAGTTTCAGCCATTTCACAGATGTTTTATAACTTAAACTCTTGTCCTCCATGTTAATAATACATCAGTACTCACATCAAGTGAGAGGTATTTTATTCTAAATCAAAACTTAACTTTTATCCATTCATTATCCAGTCCATCCCCTCCCCCCATTCGAATCATGCTTAGTCACACTGACACATATTTGGCTTGGAAGAATGAAAGAAGGGAGGTTTAAGGGGGGCTCTAAAAGGGACAGACATGTTGACTACCAAGACACTTTGTACAGCAGTTGTGGATTAGTAATTTCAGCCATCTGTCTCATTCTCTCTTTTTGTGTAAGAAACAAAAAAAGAGTCCACTCTGTGTCACTCACTTTGTGTTATATATTTAAAAAACGGCATTTCTATGTCTGTTTTTCTCAATATAATATAGAAACATTATAATAATGATATGAACAATAATAAACAAGTGTAAGCCTATATGTATGTATACATACACATCAAAAGTTTGAGGTCGGAAAGATTTTTTTAAATCTTTTTGAAAGAAGTCTCTTATGCTCACCAAGGCTGCATTTGTTTAAACAAAAATACAGTAAAAACAGTAATATTATGAAATATTATTACAATTTAAAATAACTGTTTTCTGTGTTAATATATATAATAAAATAATTTATTCCTGTTATCAAAGCTGAATTTTCAGCATCATGACTTCAGTCTTCAGTGTCACATTGATCCTTCAGAAATCATTCTTATATGCAAAATCTCTTTATCTATATATACATTATTTTTATCTTTTATAAATTCACGTGGGTAAATGAGAGAGAACCCATTGCCTGTGACCTCATTCTGTCCATAGGCCTTACACAGAGATTACAGAGCACAGATAATCATAAGCGTTCCATTTTATTTTTAAAAATAATTACTGTCT